>NC_135514.1:14017500-14167500 GCF_051989575.1 Stigmatopora nigra | reverse complement strand
AGTCAAAAATTTTGTGTGCGAATAACATTGGCGGTTGACCATCATTTTTTAGCAAAAAAATACAGCCTATATGCAAGAAAATCCAGTAATCCAAAATTCTTTTTGCGACATATAGGGCCTATATGTGAGAAAATCCGGTAATCCAAATTTTTTTAAAGACAAATACGGCCTATATGCGAAAAAATCCAGCAATCAAAAATTCTTTTGTGACAAATACGGCCTATATGCGAGAAAATCCAGTAATCCAAAATTCTTTTTGCGACATATACGGCCTATATGTGAGAAAATCCGGTAATCCATTTTTTTTTAAGACAAATACGGCTTATATGCGAAAAAATCCAGCAATCAAAAATTCTTTTGCGACAAATACGGCCTATATGCGAGAAAATCCAGCAATCCAAATTTTTTTGCGACAAATACGGCCTACATGCAAGAAAATCCAGTAATCCAAAATCATTTTTGTGACAAATACGGCCTATATGCGAGAAAATACAATAAATTCCTTTAGTGAATAGCAAATTTTGCCCTGGGCCTCAAACCCAACACATTTTGGCCTATTTCCAGTTCAAGTTACCCAAAACACAGCAGGTCAAATTCTCTTTCGTCAACTCTAGCCATTGCGAAACCAAACTCCAAAACGACTGCCATGTCAAGGCCACAGTCGCCAAATCTCCACCTCCTTGATTAAGTCCGACAAGGTACGTTTGGGGGGGTAGGGGGGTTGCCATGTCACCAGGCTATGTCTGTCATTTTGAATTGCCTCCCAAACACAAAGGCCAGAAGGTTAATAGGAACCAAAACAACTACCCGGGTACAGACACAACAAAAACTGTGGGAGTTGTTTTTTTGCCTAGCATTCCGTGCAAGCTGGACATTTGGTCGCCGGACTGTTGATTCATAAGAGAGAAAGTTTAATATTTTACTGCGCCAATAAAAACACTATCTGTAAATTTGCTTTGTTTTCTTTTTAATTTAAGTATTTTACTTATTGCCTTTTGTTTTAATGTCAAAGTTCCGGGGTAAGAGTATACTAAGATTTTTATTTGTTTAATAAAAATGACCATCTAAAGTAGAAGTAGTAGTAGATATGTCACCATTTGACTGGCGACCAAAAGACCAGGGACCAAACGTCCTGGCGACCAACTGTCCGGGCCACCAAACATCCTTTGCGACCAAACATCCTTTGCAACCAAACATCCTTTGCGACCAAACGTCCTTTTCGACCAAACATCCTTTGCGACCAAACATCCTTTGCGACCAAACATCCTTTGCGACCAAACCTCCTTTGCGACCAAACGTCCGGGTGACCAAACATCCTTTGCGACCAAACGTCCTTTGCGACCAAACATCCTTTGCGACCAAACGTCCGGGCGACCAAACGTCCGGGCGACCAAACATCCTTTGCGACCAAACGTCCGGGCGACCAAACGTCCGGGCGACCAAACATCCTTTGCGACCAAACATCCTTTGCGACCAAACATCCTTTGCGACCAAACGTCCTTTGCTACCAACCGTCCTTTGCGACCAAACGTCCTTTGCTACCAAACGTCCTTTGCGACCAAACATCCTTTGCGACCAAACATCCTTTGCGACCAAACATCCTTTGCGACCAAACATCCGAGTACCACTTAAGCTCCTCCCCTCCCTCCACCACCTGTAGCGGGTTTTTCCATAAGCCTCATCTGACGGACGCTCGTTTATCCCCATTTGCAAGGTTAATTGCCATTTCATTGCCGTCTATTTATGCCATAAAAAGCCTTGTTAGGGGCCAGTTAATAAAGTGACAGCCAGGATTGCCGCCCAGAGGTAATTACCGCATACGTTTAACAGACTGAGTCGAGCAGAGTGAGGACGACGACACCGCGTTTGTCATCTCCACGCCGTAATTGTCTCGCTGTGGCGGGATGTTGTTAAATTAATACTTGTGTGGGTACTTAGCTGAGAGGAAGTACGTGTGTATCGATTGTTTTTTTGCATCTTATGGCGGAAAATTGGAGTGTAATTGTTACATTTTAAAATTTAATCAAGTTTGAATGGATGCTAGTGTTGTGGTATTTCGTTTATGAGGCATTGAATGTAACATGAAATGAAAGATAAATGGGTATATGGTTTTAAAATATTGTTTTTGTAAAGTTTTTAGTGTCAAAAGTAGTAAGATGCTAAAGTTTGGGGTTAATTCACGGGCAAACTACGGCCCGCGGGCCACATAAGGCCCAATAGGCTTTTTAATCCGGCCCGCTGACGATGTCCAAATAATGTTTTTTTTTTCTTCCCCAAGATGGCGCCGTGTCTGAACATACGAGGAAAATTTTGAGCTGATTTTTGTCCTGAGATACAAGAAAAATTTGACATAAGAGTATTTGATGCAGTCGTTAGTTAGGCGGTCCTTTTCAAGCTGGGCAGTGATATTCGTGACAAGTGGGAGGGGCTTCTTTTAATGTGTCTAAACATACGAGGAAAATTTTGAGCAAATTTTTGTCCTGACATTTTTGATGTTTTGGATTTTTTTGTATAAAATCTTGCGGTGGGGGAGGAGCTATATGATGGAAGATTTTGTAAACTAAGATGGCATCAGCATATTTAATAGTATTGTTTCACTTCAGGCCTTTTTGTTTTTTTAATATCCGACAATGGTGGTTTTTCCTTTTCAGTTTTTTTTCCATATATAAGGCGCACTGTATTATAAGGCGCAATGTCTATTTCGGAGAAAATTTAAGACCTTTAAGTGCGCCTTATAGTGGTGAAAATACGGTAATTGCTATTGACTTCAAGGTATGAAGCACTCACTACACCACAGTCACCTCTAAATCCAGCCATTGTTAATGTTTTGGATTTTTTTGTATAAAATCTTGCAGTGGGGGAGGAGCTATATGATGGAAGATTTTGTAAACCAAAATGGCATCTGCATATTTAACAGTAGTGTTTCACTTCAGGCCTTTGTGTTTTTTTAATATCCGACAGTGGTGGTTTTTCCTTTTCAGTTTTTTTCCATATATAAGGCGCACTGTATTATAAGGCGCACTGGATTATAAGGCGCACTGTCTATTTTGGAGAAAATTTAAGACTTTTAAGTGCGCCTTATAGTCATGAAAATACGTTATCTCACTACAACCAACCTCAAAAATTTAGAGAAACCACAACCATGCTCTCCCACACATACCCCCTTACATCCTCTTACTGTCCTCAACATCAACACCAAACCCAGTCAACTCTTTTGAGTACCACATCAAGAACAAACCCCCCCTCAAAGTCCACTTTAGGGGGGCAAATAAAAGGATGATAAATCTATTTTGCTTACTTTCTCAAACACGGATGGCCTACACAACCGTCTACAGCTGAGCCTCCTCCCTCCATCACTCCCTCGACCTCCCGTTCAAAGCAAAGTTGGCTCCTTATTTATGTGCAAATTTGCTCTTAGGCCCTACGAGGGTGGCGCGCATGCTGAATCTCTCCTTTCTGGGCTTTAGCAGATTATCCCGCTGCTCCCTTTGGTCCCCGTCGCCCTAAGCCCAGCTGCCCCGACCTTTTGTCATTGAGACTTTTTATTTTTTTTGATTTTTTTCTTCCATCCTCTGTCTTTTTCTCTCTCTCTCTCCCATCCTTTCCTCCCCTCAACCAACCACCATCTCCCTCCTTCACTCCCTCTCAAAGGGCCATTATATCGCTCTCGTCATGGACAAAGGACCCCGGAGAGACAGAAAAGGGGGGGGGGGGGGTAAAAAAGAAAGGGGTAGGGAACACTGGTGCTTTTTTTTTGCCGCGTTCTCCTTCCTAATCGATGAAAGTGGCCCGCATGGAGCTCTGAAGGATAATCGATATCACTTCTAACCCCCCCCCTACCTTACTCCCCATCTTTTTTTTTTTTTTTTAACTGTCCGATTTGTTGCTGAGTCTGACAAAATGCAGTTAGTGGTTGGGTGGGAGTGGGTGTGGACACCCCCCAGGATTGCTAACTCTGTTTGGGGGGGGGGGGGGGGGGCGTAAGGTTATTTGGAGTTGCCGAAAAGAAAGGATTTTATATAAAGTACTGTATTTAGACGACTATAAGGCGCACCTAAAAGTTACATTTTCTCCAAAATAGACAGTTCGCCTTATAATACAGTGCGTCTTATATATGGGGAAAAACTGAAAACCAAAAAGGAAAAACCACCACTGTCGGATATTAAAAAAAACACAAACGCCTGAACTGAAGCTTTACTGTTAAAAATGCAGATGCCATTTTAGTTTACAACATCTTCCATCATATAGCTCCTCCCCCACTGCAAGATTTTAGACCAAAAAATCCAAAACATCAACAATGGCTGGCTCTAGAGGTGAGTGTAAAGTAGTGAGTGCTTCATACCTGGAAGTCAATAGCAATTACCGTATTTTCACCATTATAAGGCACACTTAAAAGTCTTACATTTTCTCCAAAATAGACAGTGCGCCTTATAATCAAGTGAGCCTTATATATGGAAAAAAACAGAACACCAAAAACGAAAAACCACCATTGTCGGATATTAAAAAAAACACAAACGCCTGAATTGAAACAATACTGTTAAATATGCAGATGCCATTTTAGTTTACAACATCTTCCATCATATAGCTCCTCCCCCACTGCAAGATTTTAGACCAAAAAATCCTAAACATCAACAATGGCTGGCTCTAGAGGTGACTGTAAAGTAGTGAGAGCTTCATACCTGGAAGTCAATAGCAATTACTAACATATTTTCACCACTATAAGGCACACTTAAAAGTATTAAATTTTCTCCAAAATAGACAGTGCGCCTTATAATCCAGTGCGCCTTATATATGGAAAAAATGTCATTCATTGAGGGTGCACCTTATAATGCGGTGCGCCTTATAGTCGTGAAAATACGGTATATAAAAAGAATGATGGGTGGGGCTGTTCGGAACTTTTTGCAAAGGTGGAATGACGGAGTATTTAAAGTATATTCAGGTTTGTGGGTACTTTAGCAAGTTAAAAGAAGTATTATTAAATTGTGGGAAATCATGGGAATACGGCGAGCCCTTGACACGGAACTCTTTCAAAAAAAAAAGGCGGACTCGGACAAATAAATTCAACAGCACGCTCAGCTTTACGTAAAACCCGGACACATGCCGCAAAACAAAAGTCCCGATGTAATGAGATCACCGAAAAGAACAAACACAAAAGGGGCGGGGCTTGGGTCTTGGTTAGATGAGGATTTAAAAAAATCCAGAGGTAGGTGGGAGGGATTTATTTCCTCTAAAGATAGCCACTGTGAGTGGACAGCCGACTGGTTTCTCTCAGTTGGCAGGACACCCCGACAAGTCGCAGATAAAAGGAGCGCTTTTGGGTTTCTCTTTTTAATCCCGGCTCATCCCTAGTCCGTGTACCGCCGTTCTGGCGCAACGCTTAGCCGGGAATTTCACGCTAGAGTCTACTCGCGGACCCCAAAAGCGCTACGCTACGCTAAAGGGATAACGCTAACGGGGGCAATAGGATCAGAGACCTTTTGTCACTTACCTGATTTTAAGGACTTGGTGTGTCTTTTGTGGTTTGTCCGGTTTGTTTTGAGGTTTTTGGAGGATATTATTGCACTGTAATGAAAAATAAAGAAATAAAAACATGTGTGTTATACTTTTTTGAACAGAATTTATGTAAAAAAATTAAATATCACATGACAACTCGATTTAATGTGGGCTGGACCATTTTAGATAAAATATTTAGATTTTTTTTAATAAATGGATTAAAAGAAGTGGATTAAAAGCCCTGAATATTCAGTTTTTTATGGATCTAAAACAATGTTTATTTTAGATTTTTTTTATATATTTTTTAGATTTTACAAAATGATTTTTGAACTAAAAACACAGAAAAATGGATTAAAAAATGACAATTATTGATTTAAAAGGGGAAATCAGGAAATTTAATATACATCTATATTTAATATACATCATTTTTTTCAATGTTTATTTTAACTTTTTTTAAAATATTTTTTTAGATTTTACAAAATGATTTTTGAACTAAAAATACAGAAAAAAATGATTAAAAAATGACAATTATTGATTTAAAAGGGGGAAAATCTGGAAATTTAATATACATCTACATTTAATGTACATTGTTTTTTTCAATGTTTATTTTAACTTTTTTTAAAATATATTTTTCGATTTTACAAAATGATTTTTGAACTAAAAATACAGAAAAAAATGATTAAAAAATGACAATTATTGATTTAAAAGGGGGAAAATCCAGAAATTTAATATACATCTATATTTAATATACATCGTTTTTATTTATGTTTATTATTTATTATTTTTTTTAAATATATTTTTAGATTTTACAAAATTATTATATATATATATATATATATATATATATATATATATATATATATATATATATATATATATATATATATATATATATACATACATACATACATACATACATACATACATACATACATACATACATACATACATACATACATACATACATACATACATACATACATACATACATACATACATACATACATACATACATACATACATACATACATACATACATACATACATACATACATACATACATACATACATACATATATATATATATATATATATATATATATATATATATATATTTTAACGATCAACAGTAAGGCCTTCTATCAAAATTAATTTGGTTTATTCTGTTTATATTTCGTTTATTTTGAAATAAATGACCGTATTTTTGTCAACATTTTTTATGCGCATATAAGCCCTACTCTCAATTCACTCATTTGTGACAAATACGGCTTATATGCGAGTAAATATTATCAAAAATATAATAAGAACCAAGGAACCACATTCATTTTGTCCCTGGGAGCCACATACGGCTCGAAAGCCAGGTTTTCGCCACCCCTATTATAAAATAACAGATGGAACGTGCTAAGTACGAAAGAAAGAGACGGGGGTGACGTGTATGGATCAGACAGAAATGGGGGGGGGGGTAAGAAGACAAGGAATTAAAGCAAATTCAAAAGAAGGGAGAGTAAATAAAGGTAAGTAAGCCCCTCCCCCCCCAGCAAATTTGACTTTCCCAAAAGAGCGACGCCCACAGAAAGTCGTCCCCGCCCCCCCTTAGGCATTCGTCGCTTCGGGTGCAGAGGGTGCAAATCCGTAGCAGAACTAAGAAGAATGAACGAGGCGGGAAAAACAGCGGCTAAGCACGTTAGCTTCAGCACGTGTTGGCAGCGCCGTGAAAAGCAAAATGGCCTTCTCGCGGCGCAGGGCGGGACAATGGCGCCGGGATTCGTTGGTGACAGCCAGCCAACCCCAAAAGCTGTCATTGGCTTGTTTGAATGTTTTTTGTTGTTTTCGTCACGTTATCTTCAAACCCAAACACATTAGCGGCTATTCAAAAACGTAGCGTTTTGACTCATTTAAGTCGTTTTCGTCATTTTTTGTTTGTCTTTAGGGCAAATTATCTTCTCCAAATTGTCTCATTTCATTTTTTATGAAGTGGTTTATCCTTACTAAGGTTGTAGGGGGTGCTGGAGCATAAGCTGACTTCAGACCAGACCCTGAATTGGTGGTCAGCCAATCACAGGGCACAAGGAGACAAACAAATTATAGCTAAGGGCAATTTAGAGTGTCCAATCAGTTGTGGGAGGAAATCGGAGTACCTGGAGAAAACCCAGATAGGCTCGGAGAGAACATATAAACTCCACACAGAAGAATCCGAACCTGGATTTGAACCCAAAACCGCCCACTGTGAAGCGGACATGCTAACCACTCAACCACTGTGCCGCACCGCTCTGAATTGTGGTTTGGACTTCATTGATAGGTCTTCTAACTATTCATTCATACATTCATCCATTTTCTGAACCGGTTTATTCATCCTTTGGCTCGAAGTCAGCTGGGATAGGCTCCAGCACCCCCTACGATAAAGTAGTTCAGAAAATGAATGAATGAATGATTGTGTCTCTCAGGAGTTTTTTTGTCTTCTTGTCCAAGAAATGAGCTGACGACAAATTCACAGGGTGAAATCCGGGCAAGTAGTTAGCTGAGATCAGCTCCGGCACCCCCGCAACCCTTGTGAAGATAAAACGGCTCAGAAAATGAATCATTGTGTGCGTCAAAGGTTGTTTGTCTCAAGAAATGGACAATTCACAGTCTGAATTCTGGCCTAGTAGTTAGCTGGGATCAGCTCCGGCACCACCCGCGACCCTAATGAGGATAAAAGGGTTCAGAAAACGAATGAATGAATGATTGTGTACGTCAAAGGTTGTTTGTCTTTGTGTCCAAACAATTTGCTAACTACAAATTCGCAGTCTGGAATCCCGCCAAGTAGTTAGCTGGAGTCAGCTCCAGCACCCCCCGCGACCCTCAAGGATTAAAGGGTTCAGAAAATGAATGAATGAAATTGTGTATGTCAAAGGTTTTTTGTCTCCTTGTCCAAAAAATTGACAATTTACAGTCTGAAATCCGGCCTGGTAGTTAGCTGGAATCAGCTCCGGCACCCCCTTGTGTAGGATAAGGCGGTTCAGAAAATGAATGAATAAAAACGGGTGCTTTAAAGGTTGTTTGTCTCCTTGTCCAAGCAATGAGCTGACCACAAATTCACAGTCTGAAATCCGGCCTAGTAGTTACCCGGGATCAGCTCCAGCACCCCCCACGACCTTCATGAGGATAAAACGGTTCAGAAAATGAATGAATGTAATTGTGTACATCAAAGGTTATTAGTCTCCTTGTCCAAGCAATGAGCTGACCACAAATTCACAGTCTGAAATCTGGCCTAGTAGTTACTTGGGATCAGCTCCAGCACCCTCTTGATCCTCGGACTATCTCCAGGGCCAATGATCAAATGCCCCCCCCCCCCCCCCCCTCTTCAGTGCTGACATCCCCAGAAAAACGAAACAAAGTGGGGCGATGAGATAACATCTATCAGCGGTAGATGACACCAAGCCACAATTAGCAGGCGTGCCTCCAAGTCTCTCATTGGGTGTCTATTAAGCACGGTGGTAAAGTGGATGGTGCGGCGGAGGGGGGCCGCCAGCCTCATTGTCGTCATGGCAGAGTTTAATTACTTCCAGCCGGCGCTTGTTGTAAAACATGCTGATAAATGAGCCAACAGGACGACGGCGCATCATTATTGTTCAACGGTCGCTGCCAAGGCTGGCTGGAAACATGATGATTAGAGCTTGGTGGGAGGGGCTTATACCTGTTGGGGGCGGAGACAAAGCACGACGGGATGGTTGCAATTTGTACTAAATGACGATCACATGTGGTCGGCCAGATTATTTGAAATGAATGATGATCACATGGTGAGAGTTGAATTTGGAGATGGTTTGTTTTTAAAGTTGTTTATGAAATGTTGGAAATGGAATGAATTGCCATAAGTGACTCGTGAGCATATTTAC
Source organism: Stigmatopora nigra (assembly GCF_051989575.1). Taxonomy (NCBI): domain Eukaryota; kingdom Metazoa; phylum Chordata; class Actinopteri; order Syngnathiformes; family Syngnathidae; genus Stigmatopora; species Stigmatopora nigra. The sequence goes on along the minus strand of NC_135514.1, from coordinate 14,158,132 downwards.
GGACATTAATTTTATTTATTTTACTTTTTTTGGTAAAAAATGTGTGCATTTTTACTGATTGACGACTTGAATTTGGACATGGTTTGTTTTGAAAGTTGTTTATGAAATGTAGGAAATGGACTGATTTGCCGTAAGTGGCTCGTGAGCTTTTTTCTTTCTAAATAAATGTATTCACTGTTATTAATTTTATTTTTTTAAATTTTTTTTGGTAAAAAATGTGGGCATTGTTTGAATGACGACTTGAATTTGAACATGGTTTGTTTTGAAAGTTGTTTATGAATGTAGGAAATGGACTGATTTGCCGTAACTGGCTCGTGAGCTTTTTTTCTTTCTAAATAAATGTATTTACAGTTATTAATTTTATTTATTTTATTTGTTTTGGTAGGAAATGTGGGCATTTTTTGAATGACGACTTGAATTTGGATATGGTTTGTTTATGAAATGTGGGAAATTGACTGAATTGCCGTAATTGGCTCGTGAGCATTTTTCTTTCCAAACAAACACAATCAAAGTCATTAATTTAATTTATTTTTGAACTTTTTGGTAGAAAATGTGGGCATTTTAACTGAATGATGATCCCATAACGAGCCTTGAATTTCGACAGGTTTTGTTTTGAAAGTTTTTTTTTAATGTAATGTTGAAAATGGACCGAACTGGCTCGTGAGCATTGTTCTCTCCAAACAAACACATTCCCCGTCATTAATTTTCCTATTTTTTTATTTATTTTTTGCAAGCAAATGTAGGCATTTGGTCCCGCCCCTTTTGATTAATTACATTCCTCCTACACTATTATTAAATCGCTGAGGCAAATGTAGCACGTGCAATAAATCGCTGTGGGCTGACGATTCATCAAAAAAAACAACCAAAAGAACGTCGGCAGTGCAGGTAATGCCACACGTGTGGCGCTAAATCAACTTTATTGCACTACGAGCAGCTGGAGTCGCGTTTTTGTGGGCGGGATCTCGCCATCCGGTCAACTGTTGTGACCTTTTTGGGTCATTGATTGAAAAAACTTCGGTTGGGGGTGCTAGAGGTGAAGGGATACGGACAAAATGGACTTTGGGGTGGACGAGTGATTAAAAGAATTATCGACATGATTGACTGTTTAGTTTTTTTTGTGTGTACTTTGAAAACTGTTTGAAGTAGTTGAGATTAAGTGCAAGTATATTTGGGGGATGGTACGAGGCGTTAATAAGACAAAATTTACTTTTCTGTTGTTTTTAAGGAGAAGCAATGAGCTTTTATTTTGAAAAATAGTGCATGAATACATGAAATGTTAATTTACGTGGGCTAGACCATTTTAGATATAATATTTAGATTTTTTTTTATATATAAATGGATTAAAAGAACTGGATTAAAAGACCGGAATATTCAGTTTTTTTATAAATCTAAAACAATGTTTATTTAGGGTTTGTTTAAATATATTTTTAGATTTTAGTAAATGATTTTTGAACTAAAAACACAGAAAAATGTCAATTATTGATTTAAAAGGGGGTAAATTAGGAAATTTAATAACAATGTTTATTTTAGCTTTTTACAATATATTTTTAGATTTTACAAAATGATTTTTGAACTAAAAACACAGAAAAAATTGATTAAAAAATGACAATGATTGATTTAAAAGGGGGAAAATAAGGAAATTTAATATTCATCTATACTCTTCATTTTAATTTGAAATAGAAAATAGAAAATCAGCACTACACTTAAATTCCCTGATTTTTTCCCCCTTTTAAATCAATAATTGTCATTTTTTAATCCATTTTTTCTATCTTTTTAGTTCAAAAATCATTTTGTAAAATCTAAAAATATACCCAAAAAATTCTAAAATAAACATTGTCTTACATCTATAAAAAACGGAATATCCAGGTCTTTTTATCCAGTTCTTATAATCCATTCATAAAAAAAAGAAATCAATAATTGTCATTTTTTAATCCATTTCTTCTATCTTTTTAATTCAAAAATCATTTTGTAAAATCTAAAAACATACCCAAAAAATTCTAAAATAAACATTGTCTTACATCTCTAAAAAACGGAATATCCAGGTCTTTTAATCCAGTTCTTATAATCCATTCATAAAAAAATAAATCAATAATTGTCATTTTTTAATCATTTTTTTCCCATTAAACCGGCTTGCGAACTAACCCGAGTCTAACACCCCTGATCTAGACCAGTCTTCCAGTCTCCCAGCCCAAAATGAACCAACCCTCAAACATCATCCAAAAACAAAAATAAAGCCCCCCACCACCACATCAAGGCTGGTAAGCACCACCCCTCAACTCCACCATCATTCCCTATCCCATCTTCCAAACACTCCGATATTTTAAGCATGTAGTAAGCCTGTTTTTTTTTTTTTTAATCGTACTGAAAAGTGCTGATGCCCCCTATCCACCACCTGCATAATGCATGCGTCTGATTAATAGCGCGTGAAGACGGCACCAAGAGACGAACGATTGCAGTATACCGTTTAACTTCACCTTATGTTAAACACTAATTGATTGCAATGAATTTTAAACGCTTTCTAATTGGCGATTAAAAAACCCAGACAAAAAGGGGGGGCTCGGCGACCAATCGTCAAGAGTTTAAAGGCCATTGTCCTCTAAACATCTGCAAGTAAATGTCACAGTTGTCTGTTAACGTGTCAAGGAAATCAAACTAAGTGACAAACGACCTTGGTTTAGTGATGGAAGACCGACGCCCCCTTTTTTTTTAACTGATCTAAACCGGTCGGGGGAACCCTGTCTGGTGTCCGTCCTAAAGGATAGACGAGTTGGCAATTAGACGTGAGCTGGCGACTGACGTTTATCAAAAATGGTAGCTCATGAATTCCAATGGGAAAATATGCGTAGTTTGACGGGAGATATGCAAAATAAATCGGGGAGTAGAGGTCGAGAGAGGTGAGTGGCGATTGGGGGGGTTGGGGGGGGGATTAGGGGTGGGAAGGGTTGGCATTTGGAGGATTGGACGTAGGTTGAGGGGTGAGAGGACGCCAAGTTTAGATGATATGTATGGTGTTGAAGACATTGAAACGAACGCTTTGGGTATTTTTTGGTCAAAAATAGTAGTTGAATTGGATACATAAGATTTTTTGTTGTTGTTTTTGTTAAGTTTAAAGACTTGAATTTGACAATATTTCAAAATAAAATACGAAAAACTATTTTATGGGCGATGTAGAAGACATTGGAATGAAAGGGTTTTTTTTTTTGGTCGAAATTGGTAGTTGAATTAGATGGATGTGTTTTAAGTTTTTTGGGGGGAAGTTTAGAGACTCCAATTTGATAAGCTTTCAAAATAAAATACTATTGATGACTATTTTATGTACGATGTTGGAGCCATTAAAATGAAAGGAAAGTTTGGGTACTAAGCGGTGACTGATTTGGATGGAGTTTGCTGGGGGATATTGTGTGGGTGGAGTCAGAAGGGAGGTGGGTGGGGCTATCGGGGAAGCTAGGTGGTGGCTATTTCTAGCGAATAGTACCGTATTTTCACAACTAAAAGGCGCACCACATTATAAGGCACACCCTCACTGAATTACAGTTTTTCCATATATAAGGCGCACTGTATTATAAGGCGCACTGTATTATAAGGCGCACTGTATTATAAGGTGCACTGTCTATTTTGGAGAAAATGCAAGACTTTTAAGTGCGCCTTATAGTGGTGAAAATACGGTAATTGCTATTGACTTCCAGGTATGAAGCACTCACTACTTTACAGTCACCTCTAGAGCCAGCCATTGTTTGTTTTTTTTGTATAAAATCTTGCAGTGGGGGAGGAGCTATGTGATGGAAGATTCTGTAAACTAAGATGACATCTGCATATTTAACAGTATTGTTTCAGTTCAGGCGTTTGTGTTTTTTCAATATCCGACAGTGGTTTTTCGTTTTCGGTTTTCTGTTTCCCATATATAAGGCGCACTGGATTATAAGGCACCCTGTCTATTTTGGAGAAAAATCTAAGACTTAAGTGCGCCTTATAGTCGTGAAAATACAGTACGTTGTTTTTTTTAAAGGATTTTTGTGTTTTTTTTTCTGCGTGGAGGCCACTATTGGTTGAAGTACTATTGTTTATTCAATATATTTTTTATGCATTTATCAGTGTCAGTACAGATTTTGTTGTTTTCCAGCCTTATTCTATTTCAAACTTGACTGTAAAAGCTAAATACCGTATTTTCCATATATAAGGCGCACCACATTATAAGGCGCATTCTCAATGAATGGCACATTTTATTTTTTCCCATATATAAGGCGCACTGTATTATAAGGCGCACTGTCAATTTTGGAGAAAATTTAAGACTTTTAAGTGCGCCTTATAGTCATGAAAATACGGTAATTTTAAAAAAACAGGCTACCCTTAAGAACCCTCCCTCTGTTGTCATTTCTTTGTTTACTCCCAAGTTACTGCATCGTGATGAACTACCCGAATACACGACTCACACTCTGTGGGCGCACACACAACTGATTGGGTCTTGTGTGTGATGTACACACCTTCCATCTATTACGTTGTTCTGTAACGTTGGGCGTAGGTAGTCAAGCATAGAAGTAAAGGTGAAGCGAAAATGACTTGACAGAAGTGCTGAACCACAAAGAACACCTTGAAGGGCATGTTCACTGTCAATGGATTCCAGTGGAAGCCGCTTCAATTAGCATACAACTAAACGGCTACCAAGTTAGCTAGCGCTAACTCTACAATTGATTTCTTTTCTTTTTTTAACCCCGCTTCTTGGACGATTGACATCAAGCCGCAAAGACACTTTAATTCCAACCCAGTCTGGTTAAAATATACGTTTTTTTGTTGTCATTTGTCAGTTTGTTTTTTGAGATTATGGTGTTTTTTTTAAAAAGGGAATATAATAGTGGTTTAATTAATACCCGAATGCTAATTGTGAGTTGCTATTCTGCGTGGAAACTGAAAATTGTATTCATTTATGTTCTGAACTGCTTGATCTTAAGGTTCGCGGAGGGTGCCGGAGCATTTCAGATTAAATTTTTTTTTAAATAAATGAATTAAAAGAACTGGATTAAAAGCCTTTAATATTCTGTTTTTGTATAGATCTAAAACAATGTTTATTTTAGCCTTTTTTTATTAGTTTTAGATTTTACCAATTTATTTTTGAACTAAAAAAACTAAGAAATTGATTAAAAACATTACAATGATTGATTTTCCCACGTTTAAATCAATAATTGTCATTTTTAATCCATTTTTTCTGTACTTTTAGTTCAAAAATCATTGTAAAATCTAAAAATATATATATATATATAAAAAACGCTAAAATAAACAGTTTAAGATCTATAAAAAACTGAATATTCAGGGTTTTTAATCCAGTTCTTTTAATCCATTTATAAGAAAATCTAAATATTATATCTAAAATGGTGCAGCCCACTTGAAATATTAAAATGTCATTTAAAAAAAGATAGAAGGCCTGTAAAACACCAAAAACAAGGCCTCTAAGCCCCTTAAAATGACCCAAAATGTATTTCAAGTGACCTCTAAGTACCTAAAGATGACCCAAAATGTATTTAAAATGACCTCTAAGTACCTTAAAATGACCCAAAATGTATTTCAAGTGACCTCTAAGTACCTAAAGATGACCCAAAATGTATTTAAAATGACCTCTAAGTACCTTAAAATGACCCAAAATGTATTTAAGTGACCTCTAAGTACCTAAAAATGACCCAAAATGTACTTAAAGTGACCTCTAAGTACCTTAAAGTGACCTCTAAGTACCTTAAAGTGACCTCTAAGTACCTTAAAATGACCCAAAATGTATTTAAAGTGACCTCAAGGTACCTTAAAATGACCTCTAAATACCTTAAAATGACCCAAAATGTATTTAAGTGACCTCTAAGTACCTCAAAATGACACAAAATGGCTGCTGTAAATGCCAACAACACTGCCGGGCCCGATTAAACAGCCTAGCAGTCCATATGTAGCCCGCGGGCCGTAGTTTGTCTGAATTAACCACTTCCAAAACAGTCACAGCATCAAGATCCAAATTCAGCGATAAAAAATGCAAGCGCACACTAGCAAAAAGACTGCACGCATTCCGTGCAAAATTACCGTTGCAAAAAGCCGACGTGCACGTTTTTTGCACCCTGGATACAAATTTGAAAAATCCCATTTACCGCCATGCTACGTGACTGAACATCACGATAGGCAAAAGGGGGGGGGGGGGGGGGGGGGTACACACGGAATTGGGGGGGCGCCTCGGTCATGCACCCCATTAGGTCGGAAGCGTGGAAGTCAGGCTCTATCAAAAGCTCCTCTCGTTTTTTTCAGCGACCGCTCGTATGCCCGAGCACACCGACGGAGGTGGGCCGGGAATCAACCCCAAACCGAACTGGTGGGATGGGCGGGCCCATATGAAAAATATGCAAATATGGTCTTGGATTTTTATTTTTTTTACTAATGGTAGGTTTTCTAAGAGGATTTTTGGCGTGGTGGAGGGTTTCATCATGGAAAAAATGTCTTGAGGTTGTTGGTGTCAAAGAGGTGGGAGGCGGGTTGGATTTGGGACCTGTGTGTGGTTTTGTGTGGGTCCGGGAAGGTAAGTGATGAGTGTTGGCTTTGTGTTTTAGGGTCTAGTTCAGGGGTGTCCAAACTTTTTGCAAAGAGGGCCAGATTTGGTAAGGTGAAAATGTGTGCGGGCCGACTTTTAGCCTGACATTCTTTGAACCATTAACATTAAATGCAAATTAACTTTTTGGGATTTTTTTTAATTACAAATGGCATACTTTTACATTTTTTTTACATTTAGGTTTTTACCGAAATCACAAACCACAAAAAAATAAGAAAACTATCAAGGATATCTAAGTTCATGTGAAACATCACATATTATTCACTATTATATGCTCACTGTAGGAACAGTGCTGAAAACAAAACAATGATCACTGCATATTCAAACTGTGATTTTGACCATCACAAAAAAAATAATGAACTGAGATTTAAGAATTTATTCAACTCAGAGGACTTAACAAATATCTTGCCTGCACTAATGTGAAGGGTGATACTGGGATCTTTACTGCAGTATGTAGTCCAGGTCTTCTTTGCACGCTAACGAGAAAAAGTCAAACTCAGTTCCTTTTGCCTCTAACTGTCTCTTAATATCTAATGAAACGTCTTCAATTCTCCGTGCCACAGTATTACGAGCCAGGCAAATATTGGCAAACTCTTGCTTCTTCGCGGGACAAATTTTCTCAACCATTTTCATTACACAGTCTTTAATAAATTCACCGTCACTGAAAGGTTTGCAGTGCTTTGCAATTAGCGTTGCCACTTAGTAGCTTGCCTTTGTGGCATTTTCATTTGACTCACGGGCTCTTGTGAAAAAGCTTTGCTGTGCCGTTAAAACAGCTTCCAGTTGCTTCACTTTTTCACCGCGTTCGTTCCCAGTTAGCTTGTCTTAGCTAGCATGTTTCGTCTGGTAGTGCCTCTTAATGTTGAATTCCTTGAAAACAGCCACAGTCTCTTGGCAAATTAGGCAGACACAGTTGTTTCGTATTTCAGTGAAAAAATACTCAAATTTCCACTTCTCCTGGATGCGGCGGCCCTCCCGGTCAACTTTCCTTTTTTTGTTTACATGTTAGAAATGGGCTGGGCTGATACAATGACGCAAGGGTCACGGCGGCCAGAGTGCGGCCACAGGGCTACTGCCATCTTCTGGTGAAGTGAAAAATAGCTTTTTGTACACATTTATTTTATACTGTGGTCAACAGTGCTGGCGGGCCGTGTATTATTGATTTCATGATAGAGGCCGTGGGCCGGTCAAAATTTGTCCTCGGGCCTTATTTGGCCCGCGGGCCGGACTTTGGACATGCCTGGTCTAGTTTAAATGGAGTTTAGAGATTTAGAGGGAATATTTGCTGTTTTAAACTTTTTAAGTCAATAATTGCATTTTTTTTTAAATCCAGAATTTTTTGGCTCGTTTTTAGTTCCAAAAATATTTTTAATAATCTGTTTTAGATCTATAATGATCTATGTTAAAAATATTGAAGTTGTATTATGATTGTATAATGAGAATAAAAGCAGTTAATTAAATTCAATAAAAAAAATTATATTTGGCGTTTTTGATAGTTCTTGTAAGTGTATTTTTTAAATATCAAAATATTATACCAAAAATGTTTCATTTTTCCCCTTTAATTTTTGAAAACGCAATTATTACTCTTCTTTATATATAGAATTCATATTTGCCCTCTTTTTTGATTAAAAAAATATTTTTTTTTCAAAAATCCACTACAAGAGATTATTTGCTACTACGAGCCTGAAATACATTTTTAAAACCGCAATATTTACTCTATTTCCTTTTTTAATCAAACCAAAAACTTAAAACAAACTAAATTTAAAATTGGCCCTCTATTTTAATTAAAAAAATCCCTGTTTTTTGCCCCAAAAAACAATAACAGACGACTAAAATGTTAAAAAAAAATAAGAATAACTTGAAAGGCATACCGCAAAAAACATCCCTTAATTGACAGCCAAAAACAAAAAAAATGCAATCTTTAAAAATGTATAAAAATTGACAATAAAAAAAAAACCCATACCTTTTCATCCGGTTTCCTCTGGGTTTCGAACCCCCACACATTCATGTCATGGCGATTTCCTCATCAAAAATCCATGTTCAGTTTTCCAACATCACAGTTTTTCTGGGGGAACAAAAAACAACATTTATTAGCATCACTGACAAAAACCATAACTCACTAAACAGCAAAAAAACAGCAATTAAATTACAATTTTTAATCAATCTCATCCCAATCCTTGTTCAACTTCCGAGAACTTAAGCACCCCCAAGGTTACGACCCCCCAGACTACTCAATAAACAGATAAATACCTCCCCCGGTTAATCCCCCCCCCCCCACTTATAAGATTCCCGTTATAATCTAATAACGATACAAATTGATCTTCTCGAGGGAGTCTGAAATCCTAACCCTTTTTATCTGGCAACCCAAAAAAAAAACCCCAGCCAAAATGAGTCAACTAGCACTCATCTATCATAGCAAAAACAATTATGGTAGCTTTTCTCAAGGAGACATCCACGATTAAGACGCCCGATGGACAATTTGCGTTAGCGCGCTACTTCCTTAACCATACCTTCGCCATTTAGCATCACTTACGGCTTTAATGGCGCGATTACCCTTCACCGCCGCCGCTAATAGTCTTCCCGTAGATCCTTTGGCCGTTACGACCCTGGCGCGTACCCCCCCCTTCGAACCTCCATTTAGCTATCGCCGTCTGCACTCAGACTGTCTCGACGACCACCCTATTTTCGGCGTTATCGATTGGCTAAGCCAGGGGTGGGCAATATTTTGGGCCCGGGGGCCACATTGACTTTAAAAATTGGACAGATGGGCCGGGTCAGTACAAGATAGGATATGTATAAAAAAGTGCATCCGTTAACAGTACATATGAAACATAAACAGAAAAAAGGACTAAATTATTAACATACTCATCACTCATCATTAAGTCAAAAGTCAAGTGAAAAGTATAAAGTAAAGTATAAAGTAAAAAGTAAAGTATAAAGTACAAAGTAAAATATAAGTACAAAGTAAAATATAAAGTACAAAGTCAAGCAAAAAGTATCAAGTACAAAGTACAAAGTCAAGCAAAAAGTATAAAGTACAAAGTCAAGTATGAAGTACAAAGTCAAGTATGAAGTACAAAGTAGAGAATGAAGTACAAAGTCAAGTATGAAGTACAAAGTCAAGTATGAAGTACAAAGTCAAGTAAAAAGTACAAAATACAAAGTCAAGTTTGAAGTACAAAGTCAAGTATGAAGTACAAAGTCAAGTATGAAGTACAAAGTCAAGTAAAAAGTATAAAATACAAAGTCAAGTAAAAAGTACAAAGTAAAGTATAAAGTCAAGTAAAAAGTATAAAGTACAAAGTAATGTATAAAGTACAAAGTAATGTATAAAGTACAAAGTAATGTATAAAGTACAAAGTCAAGTAAAAAGAATAAAGCACAAAGTAAATTACAAAGTCAAGTATAAAGTACAAAGTAAAGTGTAAAGTACAAAGTCAAGTAAAAAGTACAAAGTAAAGTATAAATTACAAAATCAAGTAAAAGGTATAAAGTACAACTAAAGTATAAAGTAAAAAAAGTACAAAGTGAACTATAAAGTACAAAGTAAAGTCTAAAGTACAATGTCAAGTAAAAAGTATAAGGTACAAAGTCAAGTAAAAAGTATAAAGTACAAAGTCAAGTAAAACGGAATGTATTACGAAATATTAAAATGTCATTTTAAAAAAAGATAAAGGGATTGTAAAACACCAAAAACTAATAAGAGTGGACAGAGCTACTGCCACTGATTTCCGCGTTAGGGCGCCATCTTGGGGAAAAAAAACATTTGGCCAACGTCGGCGGGCCGGATTATAACGCCTCGCGGGCCGGATGTGGCCCGCGGGCCATAGTTTGCCTATCTCCAGCCTAACCCGCCAAACACTAGCTAACCTATCCATCTTTCCCCGTGATCTCTCCACCCAACTTTAATCCCCACGATAATCAAATCGGGCCGCCGCCATTGGCCTTTCAAACGTGGGACCAATTAGCCTCGGCCAGTTTGGAGGTGGCTGCAAACACGCTAACGCTATCCAGGGAAGCTGTAAACATCCATTAGCGCTTAACCATCCCAACACCCATTTTTTTTTTTACCCTTCCCAAAGCTCTCTCATTAGTACAGCCAGTCCTGACAGGTAAACAGCACTAATGGGAATGGACTATCAATAAATGCCTACTGTGTTAACAGGAATTGCCAACTATGGGACTAAATAGAAAGATATAAAGGGGAAAAAGCTAAAATGTGGGTTTTTAGTGGGTAGAAATAGCTAGGGTTGAGTTTGTGGACTGTATTTGTGTTGGGTTAGGGGTTTTAAACTGAGTTTAGGCCGTGGAGGGGGCGGGGCTTATGTATTTTTGGCAGAAAAAGGTAATTGATGGGAGGGGGTGAGTGAACCAATGAGATGGAGGATAGGGAATTGAACAAGGTGGACTTGATTACATAAATTGGGGATGTTTGGTTTTGGTCTGGTTGGAAAAATATGAAAAAATATTATTATTGTGGTACCTCGAGATATGAGTTTGATTTGTTATGGGACTGAGCTCATATGTCGATTTTTTTAGAAATAGGAGATTTTATTAAGGTGGAATTATTGCAAGGTTGAAATACAAATATGATGAATGTTAAATTATAGATGGCAGTGGTACCTTGAGATACAAGTTTAATGCGTGCATGGATTGAGCTTGTATGTTGATTTACTCGTAACTCAAATTAATGTTTCCTATAGAAATGAACTAAAAATAAATTAATTGGTTTTAATGCTCTGAAAAAACAGATTTAGCAAAATTATTTTTGAACTAAAAATACAGAAAAATGATTTAAAAATTACATTTATTGATTTAAAAGGAGGAAAATCATATCATATCAAATAACTTTTTGTTAAAAAATATTTAGATTTTTTTCTAATATAAATGGATTAAAAGAACTGGATTAAAATCCCTGAATATTCAATTTTTTATAGATCTAAAACAATGTTTATTTGAGCTTTTTTTAAATATATTTTTATATTTTATAAAATAATTTTTGAACTAAAAACACAGCAAAAATGTATTAAAAAATGGCAATTATTGATTTATAAGGAGGAAAATCAGTAAATTTAATATACATATATACTCTTCATTTTAATTTGATCCTAAAACATTGACTTTCCCGGGCCACACAAAATGATGCGGGGGGCCAGATTTGGCCCCCGAGCCACCACTTTGACACATGTAATGTCGAGGCATATTCATTCAGTATAAATCCCTCCCTTTTGTCTAAATTGCTACATATGTACAAACTCCGTGACATCTAACATGAAAGCTTTTTAGTGTTAGCGACAAATCTTTTGAACGTAGCTTTGAAGCTAACGCCATTGTTACCGTCCACGGCCTCGTTCAGGTGCTTCCAGAGTTGAATTTTCTATAGCAAAAACTCACATTTCTGCGTATATTTGCGCTCACATGAAAAGAGTAAAATAGAGAAAATGCCGGAAGGTAAAAAAAAAACTGAAAAACAGACACAGGCTAAAGAAAAAGGAAGAGAGGGTTGGGAAATGATAGAACGATGTTATTTATGTTTTGGAGTAGGTTCACTCCAAGTTCACCTCGCCATGAGACATCCCCGGGCGGTGACAACGCCGCCAACGTGGGGGTGTTTGAGCATCTACATCTATAAAACTTGGGTTTGTGAGCGTGCGATATGTATTCGGGGGGTTGAACCCGGAGGGTCAAGTGCCAAGTGGGGATGTTTCATGGGGTAGAAGGACAGTGGGAATGCTGAATGGGTTTGAGACTGGATTAAATCACAACTGGATGAAGCTAAGGACACTTACATGACAGTAGAGTAAAAGCAGGGGTGGATATTTTGGCGGGGAAATCTAGGCCCTGGCCTCCAGGGTGGGGGGGGGGGGGGTATGGTTTAAGGGAGTGAAGGGAGCGTGGTTGGTTGGTTGGGTTAGTTGAAAGTATAAAACAGATGTTTGGTCGCCGGACGTTTTAAACATGACAGAGTTTACTGTTGGAATCACCTCTCAAAATTATATTCATGAGAGAGTTTAATTTCTAAATATCTACTGTTGAAACCAGCTCTCCAAATTATAATCACCCGGGCGACCAAATGTCCGGGCGACCAAACGTCCGGGCGACCAAACGTCCGGGCACCCAAACGTCCGGGCACCCAAACGTCCGGGCGACCAAACGTCCGGGCGACCAAACGTCCGGGCGACCAAACGTCCGGGCGACCAAACGTCCGGGCGACCAAGCGTCCGGCCAACAAACGTCTGGGCACCCAAACGTCCGGGCGACCAAACGTCCGGGCGACCAAACGTCCGGGCGACCAAACGTCCTTTGCGACCAAACGTCCTTTGCGACCAAACGTCCTTTGCGACCAAACGTCCTTTGCGACCAAACGTCCTTTGCGACCAAACGTCCTTTGCGACCATACGTCCGGGCGACCAAACATCCGGCGACCAAACATCCGGCGACCAAACGTCTGGGCGACCAAACGTCTGGACGACCAAACGTCTGGGCGACCAAACGTCTGGGCGACCAAACGTCCGGGCGACCAAACATCCAGGGCGACCAAACGTCCGACCACAGTCTTGCTTCTGCAACCAAGATTTTTCCCGAAAACAGGATGAAATAAAGTTCTAATTTAACCAATTTGAGTCGTATTTTATTTACAAAACTGACTGATAATTTGGCAAAAACTGTTAAAATATTATTTTGTACAGGGGTTGGATATTTCCAAAGATTAGCGGTGACATTTTGAATAATTTAATATTTTACAAATTATCATAAATAAACCAGGAAATATTTGCGTCCCCTATTTTGAGGTATTTTTTAACACTATTTTGGTTATAATGTTGGACAGGGATATTACTTCATTTTTTAAAGATTTGGTACAAACAATAATTACGAGTATTAACGATATATCTTATGAAAATGAAGTGTGTTTGAAAGGGTTTAATTGTGAAAAATGATTTTGTAATGACTTGTTTACAAATAATTGAGTTTGTTCAAGTATCAGCTCAATCATAAAATATAATTAAACAACTAAATCTTATGCACACTGCCAATTTTAGAACCATTTTCCAAATTATCCAAATTTGTAGTTGCAATTTGGCTAATTTCATAACTTGGCAGCCATGTTGGATGGGCAAAAACCCTTTGTGTATCCAAAACACTATCTCAAAAACAAAATAGCAGCAAAACATAAAATTGTAGTTATTTTCTAAATGATATTTTTAAAGAATAAACTCCCACTTCAGAAACATTCATTAACGTCCCAATCCAACCCAAATGACCTCAAAATGTCCTCTAAAATCATCACTCATAGGTCAAAAAGTATGGGCAATCCTAATGGGACACGCCCCCTTTCCCCATCCCCATTCCAGCGTAGACATCCGCTTCTCTAATTACGACGGCTGACCTCCTGCAGGTCGCCCGTCTGAAGCCCCGCCCACCCCAAAAAGATCAATATTCATTCTTTAAGATCTGTCATCCGCTTTTGACACTATCGACCACGGCCCCCTCGACTGCTCGCCCCCACTTTCTTCTTTATTCATCTATTGACCCCCCCCCCCCCCCCCCCCCATCTACTCTACACAAACCCCCCTCCCAACCTGGCCGAATTTACCCGCACATTAAACTACCAATTCATTATAACGGCATTTGAAAATATCACATTTTTGGGGGGTGCAGTTTTTTTAAATTGATTATGAGTCAAGAATAAATATATGTTGAAGTAATAGTAAAATAGAGAACAGCAGATAAAAAAAGATATGTATTAGGGAAATGTTTTAAATTATAACTATAACCTAAAAAATAGCCAGTATAATAATAAATGAAATAAATGACTCAGTCGCAGGTCTAGACAAACTATGAAAAAGTGCGAGTTAAATTCCAGAAAATATGGTAAATCTTGGTTGAATATTTGCTATGTTTTTTATATATACCTATACCTATAACACACTAAGTATTTAGTTGGTAGTTTTGTGAGGACCATGGAACAAATTAGAGTATTTACGTACAAAGTACTAATTTACTTACAAAATGTTCAACTTACGAAAAAAGTTCTGGAACCAATTAATTTCCTAAGTATATATATAAATATATATAAACATATACAGATATACATATATATACATATACATGTGTATATATATACAGATATACATGTGTATACATATACAGATATACATGTGTATGCATATACATATATACATGTGTATACATATACAGATATACATATATACATACACAGATATACATGTACATATATACATATACATATGTATACATATACATATGTATACCTATGTATATGTATATCTATGTATATGTATACATATACATATGTATACATATACATAGATGCACATATACATAGATAGACATAAACATAGGTATACATATGTACAAATGTATACATATACAGATATACATATAGATATGTATACTTATATATATATATACATGTACAGATATACATATAGATACATATACATATACATATATATGTATATACATAAACATATACATACATATATATATATATATATATATATATATATATATATATATATATATATATATATATATATATATATATATATATATATATATATATATATATATATATATATATATATATATATATATATATATATATATATATATATATATATATATATATATATATATATATATATATATATATATATATATATATATATATATATATATATATATATATATATATATATATATATTATATATATATATATACATAGATATACATATATAAATATATACAAATTAGTCTTTTTAACATAACAGCATCTAAAGGCCTTTCACATTAACTGCCATTGATGAAGATTGACGTCCAATCCAACTTCATTGGGGATGTCAATCATCGTCATCAAGTTAAAAAAACAATTTTTAGCATCAAAAATTATGAACCCGACCGGCCCTTGTCCCACAATATTTTAAGAAGATAAATAACACAGCTAATGAACAACACGGAGCTTCTTCTTGAAGGTCAACCTCTCAAATCAAGCCCCGCCCCTCTCAAAGACCTCCAATAAAACAACCCCTAAACACGCATCATTGTAATAACACCACCCGTTTTTTCCACGTCGTATATTCGCCTTTATCTGAGTTATGTTGATGATTTCCTACAAAATGCACGTCTCCATATATTCTTAAACGCGTCTGCTGATGATAGGAAAACGCCGCGTAACACAATCAGAGATGCAAAGCGAGGTCGGGCGGGGCCGACCGTGAGGGGGGTGGGGGGGGGGGGGGGGGGGTTGGGGGTCGGCCGAGAGCCAAGGCCGGCCAAGGTCAGGTTCATCTGCATGATTAAGGTGGGGTTATGCACCCCCGACCTGTGGATTAGTGTACAAAGTGTGCCATTCCCCAAATTTCAAACTGTGATTGACATCTTACTCATTACACAAAACAAGCGACCAGTGAGGTGAGGACATATTTTCAACACCCCCCCCAGTCCACCCTCTCTTATTCAGTGAAGTCAAGAAGGTGGTATGGGGGGGGGGGGGGGTATTTCTGCTCTCTACTGTCCCCTCCTGGAAGGTTCCAATGTATACATGTGGACACCTGACCGTCAAAAATGTAGCAATTTTGATATGAATAATGTAAAATAATAAAAATATGTTGATTTATAGCTGATATTTTGGAATAATTTGGGGGTTTGAACCATAAAAAGTGAATTTCAGAGTAAAAAAAAAGAATATTTTTAACAATAATAATTAGTAGTAGTAGTATTAATAATAATAATAATAATATAATAATACATATATAATAATAATAAATATAAAATAATAATAATAACTATATAATAATAATAAATATATAATAATAATAAATATATAATAACAATAAATTCAGAATAAAAAGTGTATTTCAGAGTAAAAGAAAAATATTAACAATAATAATTAGTAGTATTATTAATAATAATAATAATATAATAATACATATATAATAATAATAATAATAATAAATATAAAACAATAATAATAACTATGTAATAATAATAATAAATATATAATAATAATAATACCTATATAATAATAATAACAATAGATTGATAATAATAACAATATATAATAATACATCCCTTGAAAAATAATAATAAATATTATTATTGTTACGGCTGGCATTAATTATTAATAATGATAACAATAATTGTTATTATTATCATTCAAAGAAAATAATTGGGGGTTTGAATCCTAAAAAGTGCATTTCACAGTAAAAGAAAAATATATCATTAATAATTATTATTAGAAGTAGTATTACTAATAATAATAAATATATTATAATAACAATAAATCCCTTGAATACTATTATTATTGAATTATATGAATTAGACAGCAAAATTATTTAATACTTACATTATTACATATATAAAATATTTTACAAACTACTAAATAGTATTATATAATAAAGTATATCTGAAAATAATAATAATAATGATCATTGCAGAACTTCAAAAACACAAACTACTTTTAAAGATCCCATCTAAAAATACACAAAAAACAGCATCAAACTACCTTTATTTTGAAGGCCTTAGCTTATGCCAAGATATATATTAAACACATTTTTCACAATACAACAAATATTTGCGTAATACCCCAGTGAATGAATCAGTAACTTTATTTATTTACTCTTCAAATCTCTCTCTATTTCTCTCTAAAAAGCAAAGGATTGATTTTCTACGCCTGAAAACGAAGTCATTGACCATCCAATTTAATCAAGCAAGTCATAACAAAACACAAAGTTAACACAAGAAATATGACACCTTTCTTAATGACTACTTTTCAAAAATGGTGCCATTCCCCCAGAGAGTGAATTCCATCAATCTTAATGACAAAATACAGCCGTTTATCAGCAAGGCCGGCCGGCCGAGGATGTATGAGGGTGCGCCCACCATTTGGTGGCCATCCAAAACAGGGGGGGGTGTCGCGGTTGAGGGTGGGGGGCCTTGGCAGAGGTCTCGGCACTCAGTGAATGTCATTCGTCCCGCTTTTCGCTTTTTTCCCAACAGATTAATTGCTCCCTAATTCTCACGACTGTTCCTTTTTGTTTGCCCGTGAGTATTTCCTGTTTGTCTGGGTGTTTGTTGCCATTATACAGCCAATATAGATATAGATAAGTAAGTAGGCGACATAATGAATAAGTACTAGTCAACATGATAAATAAGTACTGGTCAACATGATAAATAAGTAGTAGTCAACATGATAAATAAGTTGTAGTCAACATAATAAATAAGTACTTGTCAGAATTGATAAGTGGTCAAAACTGTAAAAAGGTAGTAGTCAACATAATAAATAAGTACTAGCCAACATAAATAAGTACTAGTCAACATGATAAATAAGCAGTAGTCAACATAACAAGTACTAGTCAGAATTTATAAGTAGGCAACACTATAAATAAGTCGTAATCAACATAAAAATAAGTACTAGTTAACATAAATAAATACTAGTCAACATAATGAATAAGTAATAGTCAGCATAATAAATGAGTACTAGTCAGAAATGATAAGTAGTCAACACTGTAAATAAGTAGTAGTCAACATAATAAATACTAGTCAACATAATAAATAAGTACTAGTCAACATGATAAATAAGTAGTAGTCAACATGATAGATAAGTAGTAGTCAAAATAAATAAGTAATAGTGAACATGATAAATAAGCAGTAGTCGAAATAATAAATAAGTACTAGTGAACATGATAAATAAGTAGTAGTCAAGATAATAAATAGGTACTAGTCAAAATAATAAATAAGTACTAGTCAAAATAATAAATAAGTACTAGTCAAAATAATAAATAAGTACTAGTCAACATAATAAATAAGTACTAGTCAACATAATAAGTACAAGTCAACAAAAATAAGTACTAGTCAACATGATAAATAAGTAGTCAATATAAGTACTAGTCAGAATTGATACACCATAAACAAGTAGTAGTCAACATAATATATAAGTATTAGTACACATGATAAACAAGTAGTAGTCTACATAATAAATAAGTACTAGTCAGAATTGATAAATAATCAACACTATAAATAAGTAGTAATCAACATTGACAAGTAGTAGTCAACATAGATAAGTAGTCAACATGATAAATAAGTTGTATTCAACATAGATAAGTAGTCAACAAGATAAATAAGTAGTATTCAACATAGATAAGTACGAGTTAACATCACAAATAAGTACTAGTCAACATTGTAAATAAGAAGTAGTCAACATTGTAAATAAGTATTCGTCAACATCTCGCCACTCAGTGAATGTCATTCGTCCCGCTTTTTTCCCAACAGATTAATTGCCCCCTAATTCTCACGACCGTTCCTTTTTGTCTCTCCCCGAGCATTTCCTGTTTGTCTGGGGCGTCCGCTGCCATTATCCAGCCAATCCCGCCACAGCAGCTGGCAAAGGGGACACCCCCCCAACACCCCCCAAACTCCCCCATCCACCCACTCGGCCCCCCTCCTTTCCCCTTCCAAACAGAGTCCGACCACTATGAATACTAATGCATAAACCAGCAGGGACACTGTGTAGAAACAGTGGAGTGCTTGGAAATGTGCGGGTGAGGTTGGCCCCCTCCCCGAGAGATTTCATCAGCCTTCCCCTACACACACACCCACACACACCCACACATACACACACATGTAGTGCCCCCCGAATCGTCCCCTTTGCCCTTCCTTCACTTAACCATGCAGGCGTCATTTTTTCTGCGAGAGAAACGATGGAAAAAAAAGGTGCAAAAGGGAGTTGGGGGGGCCGCCAGTGGTCTCCCCGGTCGAGGGGCCAGGTGTCAATCACCTCCTCAGGTGGGTTTGAGAGACATTACTGAAGCCCACCGACTTCAGGGGGAATTTAAAAAAGGGGAAAGTGGAGTGTTTGGAAAAGCAGTGTGCTGTGAGTGAGCAGTGTTGTGGTGTTTCTCGGGGAAAAGTCAGAGTGTAATATTCAGAAAGGGGAAATTAATATGAATAGAAGGAGATTAAAATTGAATTTTTGGAAGGTTGGAATCCAAATATGATGAATGGTAAATTATTGATTACAGTGGTACCTTGAGATACGGATTAAATGAGCTTGTGTAGGATATGACATCAAAAATAGGATATTAGTAGGAAAAATATTTTTATTTGTTCTAATTTGCTATATTTTAACAAAGTAGCAAATAATATTTATTTAATAGTACTAAAATGTGTTTCAAGTATTTCAAGACAAAGATTTCCTCAAAATTTTACTCGTATCTCAAGATAAATATTTCCCCAAATTGTACTCGTATTTCAAGACAAATATTTCCCCAAAATTTTATTTGCATCTCAAGACAAATATTTCCCCCAAAATTTACACCGATCTCAAGACAAATATTTCCCCCAAAATTTACACCGATCTCAAGACAAATATTTCCCCAAAATTTTACTCTTATCTCAAGATAAATATTTCCCAAAATTGAATTCGTATCTCAAGACAAATACTTCCCCAAAATGTTACTCGTATCTCAAGACAAATACTTCCCCAAAATGTTACTCGTATCTCAAGACAAATACTTCCCCAAAATGTTACTCGTATCTCAAGACAAATACTTCCCCAAAATGTTACTTGTATCTCAAGACAAATACTTTCCCAAAATGTTACTTGTATCTCAAGATAAATAAATATTTCCCCAAAATTTTACTCGTATTTCACAAATATTTCCCCAAAATTTTACTCGCATTTCACAAATATTTCCCCAAAATTTGACTCGTATCTCAAGACAAATATTTTCCCCAAAATGTCACTCATACTCAAGATAAATATTTCCCCAAAATTTTATCCGCATCTCAAGACAAACATTTCCCCCAAATTCCACTCCTATCTCAAATTGCTCATATCTCAAACTACCCCTGTATAAACAAAAAAAAAATATTTTCAGCTGTTGCTGTCCCTAAAGACATTCCCAATACAAAAAAAAGTGTGCTACAGCCCAAAAAAAGGTTTGTAAAAAAACAGCAAAAAAAAACAGCCACTTACTCCCGAATGGTACAAAAATAAATTCCCTGAAAAGTCTGTACTGGCAACCCATGAAATAAGTAAATAAATCAACATAGCTCCACAAAACTGCAAAAGGCCCACTATAGACCCCCCCCCCCCCCTGAACAAAAAGGTGGGAGGGCGGTATAAGGAGTCAAGGGATGAGAAATCGATGAAGCAACAACAAAAAAAAGGGGGTGTTACCACCGAGTATTTTTAAGAAATGCAGAAGGGAGGCGAGCACAAAGCGCCCGAGGGTCAGGGGCGAGGAGCCGGTCGGCCCCCACAATGCCCCGCGGCCCCCCGATAGGCTTGAATGACCACCCCGAGTGGTGAGACGTTGGCAAAAACTGATAACTACAAGTCAAGAGGATTAAACTAAGGGGGGTCTTGCTACTTTTTAGATAAATACTAATATACTTTGTAGTAGGTTTTATTCCGTAAACCCCTAGCACCCCCCGCGTACCCCCCATGCCATCCGATCGGGGAAAAAGGAGGACCAAAAGAAGTACTTATGGTCGGCTTTTAATGTTTCAAGTGGTAAAGCGGCACCAAGGTAAACAGGTCAATAGTATTGATCCCGATTCGCAAGTCATACACACAAACAAGACGGAAACATGGAATGTATTAGAAGATTTCTGCCGCCATTCCGGTGCAGAAACATAACTTGTGATGGATCTAACCAAACACTTGTATTAAGATTAGGTGGGAAATTGTGATGAAAAGTTATAGAAAGTATTTGTACAAAATAAAGCCAAGAGTTTGTTTTTGAGAAACAATAAAAAACGCAAATTTGCATAAGTTTTGTGAGTAAAAGGGCTTGAAGTTGAGTAAATAAGTATACAATAAGTTATTGCTGGGCTTAAGTCATTGATGGCAATGTACTCAGAGTAAATTGAATTGAAGGATTTGTATTGTTGTACAAGTTAAAGCTTCAATATGAAGTACACAAATAACAACAACAACCTGACAAAACAATAATAACAATTACAAATGAATAAGTGGACTATATATACATAAATAATAATAATAAAAGTATTCAACATAACATAATAAATAAGTACTAGTCAACAGGATGAATAAATAGTAGTCAACATAATAAATAAGTACCAGTCAACATAATAAATAAGTAGTAGTCAACATAGTAAATAAGTAGTAGTCAACATAATTAATAAGTAGTAGTCAATATAATAAATAAGTAGTAGTCAACATAATAAATAAGTACTAGTCAACATTATAAATTAGTAGTAGTCAACATAATAAATAAGTACTAGTCAACATTATAAATTAGTAGTAGTCAACATAATAAATAAGTACTAGTCAACATTATAAATTAGTAGTAGTCAACATAATAAGTACTAGTCAGAGTTAATAAATAAGTAATAGTCAGAATTTAGAAGTAGTCAACACTGTAAATAAGTATTAGTCAACATAATAAATACATACTAGTCAACATAATAAATAAGTAGTAGTCAACATAATTAATAAGTAGTAGGCAACATAATAAATAAGTACTAGTCAACATAGATAAGTAGTCAACATTGACAAGTAGTGGTGAACATGATAAATAAGTAGTAGTCAACATTGACAAGTAAGTAGTAGTCAACATTGACAAGTAAGTACTAGTCAACATTGTAAATAAGTAGTAGTCAACATAACAAAATAAGTACTAATCAACATGACCAATAAGTAGTAGTCAACATTGACAAGTAGTCCAAATTGATAACTAATCAACTATATAAATAAGTAGTAGTTAACATAGATAAGTCATCAACATTGACTAAGTCCACACATAAATAAGTAGTTTGTACGAATAAGTAAATATGGCCCTGAGTTCATTAAAAATACACATTATTATTGTCCTTTTTTGTCAATACAACTCAGCAATACTTTGGATAGCGCGGTCAGCAACATTAAGAAGCTAATTAGCATTTTCTTGGTTCCTCCGCTAGGTTGATCTTTTCAAACAACCCCGGGGTCCGCCATATTTAATATAATTAAATGGAAACAAAAAAAAAAATAGACGACAATAGCTAGCAAGAACAGACAGAAAAGCTAACTGGACCAAGACTGATGGTCAGTTAGCACGACGGTTAGCATGCATGTCCTTTTGTTGGACACTGGGTCATTTTTAAGGCATAAAAAAGCTTAAATTAGAGTATTTTTTCATTTCTATGATCTTTTTTTTGTACCTGAGAGCAAAAAACAAAGTGCTGAAACGGCATATTGCCGACACAGGGCGTTTCCCTTTGGGCAATGAGTACACCAAGAAGAAAAGATGTGAGATACAATGAGACTCATTACAGTTTTTTCTGTGTATTTACATCTTTCTACCCTCTAACTGCTGAGGAAGTAAAATTAAAGAAAAAAAGGTTTTTGCAGGAAAGTTGTTTCAACTTCAGTGCTTGATTTTAAAAGAGGAAACAACGGTTCATCAGAGTCGATGATTATTCAGGCGGGAATGACGTTAAAGCGACAGGATGAGCAAATAATAAACGGAGAAGATATGATAGCAGGCAAATTATAGGCTTCCGATGGTGGAAATGATGAGTGACTGACGCCCAGTGTCGAGCTATCAAAAATAACATGTTTTGCTTCCCAATAAAGTTTTGAAATACTCAGTACAATAGGATAAAAAAAAAATAAAAAAAAAATATATATATATATATATTATATATATACAAGCGGAACAAGCATAAATGATTTAAAAAAGTAGTCAACATAATAAATATTAGTCAACATGATTGATTAGTAGTAGTCAACACAATAAGTACTAGTCAAAATAATAAGTAGTAGTCAAAATAATAAGTAGTAGTCAACATAATAAGTAGTAGTCAACATAATAAGTACTAGTCAAAATAATAAGTAGTAGTCAACAAGATAAATAAGTACTAATCAACATAAATAAGTAGTAGTCAACATAAATTAGTACAAGTCATCATAATAAGTACTACTCAAAATATTGAGTACTAGTCAACATGATAAATAAGTGATAGTCAACATAAATTAGTACTAGTCAACATAATAGGTACTAGTCAAAATAATAAGTACTAGTCAAAATAATGAGTACTAGTCAAAATAATGAATACTAGTCAACATAAATAAGTGGTAGTCAACATGGTAAGTACTAGTCAATATAAGTACTAGTCAACATAAGTACTAGTCAACATAAGTACTTGTCAAAATAAGTACTAGTCAACATAAGTACTAGTCAACATAAGTACTAGTCAACATAAGTACTAGTCAACATAAGTACTAGTCAACATAAGTACTAGTCAACATAAGTACTAGGCAACATAAATAAGTAGTAGTCAACATAAATAAGTAGTAGTCAACATAAATAAGTAGTAGTCAACATAAATAAGTAGTAGTCAACATAAATAAGTAGTAGTCAACATAAATAAGTAGTAGTCAACATAAATAAGTACTAGTCAACATAAGTACTAGTCAAAATAATAAGTACTAGTCAAAATAATAAGTACTAGTCAAAATAATAAACACTAGTCAAAATAATAAGTACAAGTCAAAATAATAAGTACTTGTCAACACTATAAATAAGTAGTAGTCAACATTGACAAGTACTAGTCAACATAGATAAATAGTCAACATAGATAAGTAGCCAACAAGATAAATATGACCATATCAGCCGCAATTTTTTATGTTATAGCGTTCCATCCATGTCAAGTCTAATTGATGCGCATATAAGCCTTATCCTCAATTCCGTCATAATTTTTTTGCGACAAATACGGCCTATATGCGAGAAAAACAACAATAACATCTGATCTAATAACACATTGTGTTTACTTTGTTCTAGTCAACTACCCACTAAATACTACACTACAATGCCACCACATGCTAACAGTGTTTTCCTGGTGACATACAGTATTTGTGTATATGACAGTGAATATGTACAGTTAAAATATATAGCGTTGTTAAGCGTGTGCATGCTACGTGACGGACAGCCAGTCACCCGGTCCGATCAAAAGATTGTCAGAATGCCGCCATGTTTTTCTCCCGGCTGAGAACCAGAAAGCAAGCGACACCAGAAAAATGAGCCAGAAAAATAATTGGGAGGTCCAACAACGCCTGCGTTGTGCCGCTCTGGCCGTCCCATCTTGCCCGACGACAAGATGGCTGCCATGGCGTCGGTTCCCATTAGAGAGATTGTCAGCGCCAAGTGGAACTGTCTCTATCGTTAAAGCTCGTTTCCCATGTCGTCTTTTTGTATTGTTTTGTCATTTCCTGACTTATAAACACTTTTTTTCGGAATTTTTTTTGGTGGAACGGAGGTTTTTAGGGATTTTTTAAAGGAGAGGACGTTTATAAAGGGAAGTCCAAGATTGTAGACGGTGTTAAGGACAGGGTGGATGGATAAAGTTGGAAAACTTTAGTAAAAAGTTTTTTAACTTGTTTTGAGATATGGCACATGTTTTGCTTTGGAAACTTTTATCTAACATTATATTTTCAAGCCCAAATATTACTTCAATCTCGTAAAGTGACAATATTTTTATAATCAGAATATTACAATATTTTTACTCAGAATATTACAATATTTTTTACTCTGAATATTACAATATTTTTTACTCTGAATATTACAATATTTTCCACTCCGAATATTACTTCAATCTTGTAAAGTTACAATATTTTTTACTCCGAATATTACTTAAATCTCGTAATGATACAATAATTTTTACTCCGAATATTACAATATTTTTACACTCCGAATATTACAATATTTTTAACTCCAAATATTACAATATTTTTTACCTCCGAATATTATACTATTTGTACACTCCGAATTCTACAATATTTATACACTCTGAATATTACAATATTTTTACACTCCGAATATTACATAATTTTTTACTTCGAATATTACTTCAATCTCGTACCATTACAGAATTTTTTACTTCAAATATTACAATATTTTTTAATCCGAATATTACAATTTTTTAATCCGAATATTACATTATTTTTTATCCGAATATTACAATATTTTTATCCTAATATTACAATATTTTTATCCGAATAATACAATATTTTTATCCGAATATTACAATATTTTTAGTCCGAATATTACTTCAATCTCGTAACGTTACACTATTTTTCATTCCGAATATTACTTCAATAGCTTAACATAACGCAAGAAGAAGTTGTGTCCTAACGTCGACTTAGCGTTAACATAAGTAGAAGCCCTTAACACAAAACCACTCCTTCTCGTTACATCAAAATAAGATGCTATTTGAATCTAGCAATAGTAAAATTTATGACTTAATATCCGCCTTACTTAGCTTTCAATCTCATAATGACATTTTTCTGACCCCCTACCATGACTCCTCATAATTTCTACATTTATCAAGCCAAGCAGAATTACTCAAATACTTCAAAAAGTCTCTTAATATTCTACAATTGTAGATTTTTTTCTCGCACTAGTCCTCGCAGGTGATCCAACGAGCTCACAAAGCATTTCGCTGTCATGTCACCAGACCGCCTGAGCGTCTCATGTCGATGAGCCGGCTGGCGAGCGGGGACACGGCGAGAAACAAGGGAAGCGAGGCCACGTGGGGGGGGGGGGGGGGGGGGGGGCGGCCGGCGGGAGTTACTACTATGGCCGACACACACACACACACACACACATATGGTGGGCTGGTGTATATGAGGACTCGTGACAGGGACACTGGTCGGGCTGTCATCGCGGGTGCTACCAAGCGATGGTGCGGGGCTGACAGGTCATGGCGGCTTCATGTCGGACAGAACCAGCCAGCCGGGGGAGTGGAAAGGGGGGTAACGTTGGGGTATGAGCTCCCAAAACGTCAACATTGGGCTGTGGAGCCATGTCACGTGATCTTGATATGTTTTGACCTAGTCGAGGAGGCCCAATGGTATTTTGGGGTAAGGAGCTTTTATTGATACACAGGGCGGGAATAGGTTGGGGTAAATGGTTATTTGGTTTAGAGGGCTTTAGGGTGGAGGGTGGACATGTGGCAGTCCGGGGTGGTCGGACGTTTGGTTGTCGGATATTTGGTAGCCGGTCAAATGGTGACAGAGAGTTTACTGTTGAAACCAGCTGTCAAAATTATATTCATGAGAGTTTAATATCTAAGAGAGAGTTTAATGTCTAAGTACTGTTTAATAACTAAGTACTGTTTAATATCTAAGTACTGTTTTATATCCAAGTACTGTTTAATATCTAAGAGAGAGTTTAATATCTAAGAGTCTAATATCTAAGAGTTTAATATCTAAGTACTGTTTAATATCTAAGTACTGTTTAATATCTAGGTACTGTTTAATATCTAAGTACTGTTTAATATCTAAGTACTGTTTAATATCCAAGTACTGTTTAATATCTAAGAGAGTTTAATATCTAAGTACTGTTTAATATCCAAGTACTGTTTAATATCCAAGTACTGTTTCATATCTAAGTACTGTCTCATATCTAAGTACTGTTTAATATCCAATACTGTTTATATCTAAGAGAAAGTTTAATATCTAAAAGAGTTTAATATTTACATACTGTTTAATATCCAAATACTGTTTAATATCTAAGAACTGTTTAAAATCCAAGTACTGTTTAAGATCCAAGTACTGTTTAGTATCTAAGTACTGTTTAATATCTAAGAGAGTTTACTATCTAAGTACTGTTTAATATTTAAGTACTGTTTAATATCTAAGTACAGTTTAATACCTAAGTACTGTAGAAAACAGAAGACATTTAGATTTTAAACTCTCTCATGAATATAATTTTGAGAGCTAGTTTCAACAGTAAACTCTGCGTCACCATTTGACCGGCGACCAAAAGACCGAGGACCAAAAGACTGGCGACCAAGGGGGACCAAAAAGACCGGCGACCAAAAGACCGGGGCCCTTACCACAGCTTTAAGGCAATTTAAACCAGACGATCCTCCATTTTACCTTGCTAGT
The DNA here is from genome assembly GCF_051989575.1 of Stigmatopora nigra. NCBI lineage: Eukaryota > Metazoa > Chordata > Actinopteri > Syngnathiformes > Syngnathidae > Stigmatopora > Stigmatopora nigra. The sequence goes on along the minus strand of NC_135514.1, from coordinate 14,130,640 downwards.
CTACTACTACCTTGTCCTGTAGGACTCTTTAGAGATGGTCACCTAACAGTTGGCACTCGCATTAAACAGGGCCAAATACCGGACCTCAGAATCCATTACCCACCTTAACGAGGACTCCCACGCAAAGCGTCTTGGGCCTTTTTGCCCTTGAGCCAGGGTTCCGGGGAGGGGTTGATGAGGACTGTTCTACAACCGCCTGGCGCTATGACATTGAGAGAATAGCCGCCTCCCCTCGTCTCGGTGGATTTCGGGGTATCCATCCGGCTGCCCGTGTAGAAATAAATAATGCAGCGGCCGGTTAATGCGCCGGGTCCTGACGCAGTGGCTGACGTTGCCTGAAGCTACCTTTGGGCTGGAAAATAATTACCATGCAAAAAACGGGGTAGTGTTTGAAGCTGGGGGGTAGGGGGGGTGTATATACAGTAGCGTAATAGCCAAAAACGGGGGGTGTACCACAATGGAGTCGCCATTTCAAGCTCGGACACCCGCTACGACTGTCACTCTCGGAGTATGTTACAGTGTAGCTAGCGACTAGCGGTCCGAGAAGCTATTAGCGGTAGCGGTGTTGTTGTGACACGTTGTCAGACTTGTCAGAGTAGATAAACAGTATTGCATCATGTGAAACTTGTTAAAATAGTTTGCACAGAAGCTTATGGATGCCCAGAGTTTGATGGTTCAATATTACTCAGGTTTCCCTTGGCCCCCCCCCCTGAAGCGTGAGTGGGATGGCGATGAGGTCTTGGCATTGAAATTGGACCCGTTCGGTGTAAACATGGGGAGGTGGTGTCGGGATGTTGACTAATCCAGTGCAGCCAGAGACGTGCTGATCATGAATAGTGGCTGATCAATGGAGTGCTGTTTACACGGTTCTAACAGTGTTTGCTAAGACACATTTAAACGGCCCTGCTGAGCTCAACCGTCAATCCTTTCGGGTGGTTGTCGCGCTGTCATTTAGCTCGGGGTGTAGATATCGGGACAGACTGGTGAGGGAAAGGAAGGAGTGATAGAATTATGGAGGTTTTTTTAAATAATAGATTTAACAGAAATTATTACCAAGGAAGTACTGTGGGTTAGAACTGGTTATATAGTTTAGAGGTTTGTAATGTGGATCTAAGGTCTGGAACTAGATTATTCATTTATGGTAAAAAATTAAGAACAAAAACAGAGAAAACGGTACAATATGTATCTACGTATATATCTATATCTATCTATATCTATCTATATCTATCTGTATATAGAAGTGTATATAGAAGTGTGTATAGAAGTGTGTATAGAAGTGTATATAGAAGTGTATATAGATGTGAATATATAAGTGAATATATAAGTGTATATTTATAGATATGTATATAGATGTGAATATATAAGTGAATATAGAAGTGTATATTTATAGATATGTATATAGAAGTGTATATAGATGTGAATATATAAGTGAATATAGAAGTGTATATAGATGTGAATATATAAGTGAATATAGAAGTGTATATAGATGTGAATATATAAGTGAATATAGAAGTGTATATATATATAGATGTGTATATATAAAAGTGTTTATAGAAGTGTATATTGAAGTGTGTGTATATATATATATATATATATATAGATATATATATATATATATATATATATATATATATATATATATATAGATATATATATATATATATATATATATATATATATATATATATATATATATATATATATATATATATATATATATATATATATATATATATATATATATATATAGATGTGTATACATAAAAATGTTTATAGAAGTGTATATATGTATAAATGTGTATATAGAAATTTATATATATATATATATATATATATATATATATATATATATATATATATATATATATATATATATATATATATATATATATATATATATATATATATATATATATATATAGACGTGAATATATATAAATGTGTATAAAGAGGTGTATATATAAATGTGTATATGGAAGTGTATTTATGTAAATGTGTATATAGAATTGTATATATAGATGTGTATATATGTATATATATATATATATGATTGTATATAGATGCATATATGATTGTATATAGATATATATATACATATACATACATTTCATATTTCCTGCAACGTGCTTATTTATTTTTTTGTCTAAAATATATTTTACTGTGTCTGTATTCTCACCCTCTAACTGAAATTACCCAAATACGGGATAAATAAAGTTACCTCATCTTAAAATTCATTTTATACTGGTATTGGTCACAATAACTGATTTTTAAACACATTTCCATTTATTGTCTAAACAACTCAACCTCACAAATATCACAGAGGGTGCTGGAGCCATCTGATTTCAAGGCCCAGACAGAAAACACCTTAAATTAGTCACCTAATTGCACTTTGTATCCATCATGAACAAAAACTCAACAAAAACATCCTCAATGACAAAATTCAGTACTAAAGTGAGCTTCAGTACTAGTGCGAGTACCATGAATACTGCAAGGCATCATGGGATTTTAGTCTGTCGGTCACAGAAGAGAAACTTCTCCTTCCTAAATCTCTCCGGGGCGACTCACCGCCATATCTTTGCAGCCTCGGCCCACTTGGCAAATTTTTTGGTTGAAAAAAAAGAACCCCACCCTTTTGTACTCCGACTGTTGCTTCCATTTCTTCCCCAGTGACCTCCGTTACACCCCCCACCCCCATTTTTTTTTAAAATCCCCAAAAGTTATACCCCTCCTTATCTCGGTTGACGGCTTTGCCATCCCAAAAAAATTCTACAAAATCAGGAGGGGGAGCTTAGTTTCACTTTTGCAAACCAAATAAGGTTTAAAATGGTAAGATGTCATGAGAGAGTAAGTCTTAAGCCCTGAGACTGACACGCCGGAGTGAAGACGGACCGGTCTCGCTTGATTGGCGTTTTTGTCCGAGTTTGCTTCATTCAAAATGGGGAAAAAAAATTTGACCAGAAGTTGTCCACCTGTGTTTAGCAGTATTTGTTGTGCCGATGATACTAAAACGATACACAACCCGGTCGGTTACCACCTATTATAGTTGCTGTTCTCTGGCAGGCAATACAGGGCCATAACAGCCAAGACAAACAGACTCAAGGACAGTTTGTTCCCAAGAGCTGTTACTACACTCTACTCGAGCTCTGCACCTAATCTAGACTCATTTCTCATCTTGTACTTAAACACCATAGACTGCTAGCCACTTTAGTCACTTTTGTACCTACTTATCTATGTTGACTACTATTTGTCAATGTTGAGTACTTACCTATGTTGAGTACTTACCTGTGTCGAGTACTCATCTATATCGAGTACCTATCTATGTCGAGTACCTATCTATGTTGACTACTACTTGTCAATGTTGAGTACTTACCTATGTTGAGTACTTACCTATGTCGAGTACTCATCTATATCGAGTACCTATCTATGTCGAGTACCTATCTATGTCGAGTACCTATCTATGTCGAGTACCTATCTATGTCGAGTACTTATCTATGTCGACTACTTATCTATGTCGAGTACTTATCTATGTCGACTACTTATCTATGTCGACTACTTATCTATGTCGAGTACTTATCTATGTCGAGTACTTATCTATGTCGAGTACTTATCTATGTCGACTACTTATCTATGTCGACTACTTATCTATGTCGACTACTTATCTATGTCGACTACTTATCTATGTTGACTATCTATCTATGTTGACTACTTATCTATGTTGACTAATCTATGTTGAATACTAATTTATTTGAGTACATATATATTTTTATTTATTGACTATATATTTGTTTACTGTTGTTATTGTGCAGTTCCCCACTTATGTATGTTGTTGACTACTTATGTTACCCAGTACTTATTTCTTATGTTGACTACCTACTTATTTATTTATAACTATTTTATTTAATATTATTATATATCGACTATTTATTTGTTTGTTGTTGGTATTTGTGCACTTCTCTGCTTATTTATTTATGTTAACTACTTATTATTATTTATTGATAATTTGTTTTTGATTTTAAGTGTTTCCCTAATTAATTAATTAATTTTGATTACCTACTTATGTATGTTGTTGACTAATTATGTTGACTGCTTATTTATTTATTTATTTATGACTTATTTATTGTAATTCTCATCTCTCATCTCATTTCCTGAACCGCTTTATCCTCCTGCAAACTCCACACAGGTAGACTTGACCTGGATTTGAACCCAGAACCCCAAAGCTGTGAGACGCCACGCTAACCACTTACACCACCGCGCCATGTACTAAATTTTATTCCCACAAAACGGAAATTACTCATATAATTTGAATATTATTCATTGATTAACTATTCGTCTGTTATTTGTGTACTTTTTAGTAAAACTTTAAATCTCATTATACTTGCATAACAACAATAATAGCATTACATTCAATTCCTGTCAAAATTTTGGGCTTACGACTGTTGATTCAACAAATCGAAGTAGTAAAAAAAACTTGAAATGTGACTTCTCAGCACTGCATTCCCAATGTATTGGTTGGGGAGTTGGCACGGTGTTGGGGGGGGGGGGGGGCGGTTGTTGTACTCCTAAGTGCTGATGTTTAAAAAACAGCTTTGAAGGCACATGTATCACAACCCCGCTTCCAACCTCAAGCATTAGACTTGCTGATAGCTTGTTTAAGAAGTGATGAAATGTGTATTAGATGTATTGTGACTCAAAACAGCTGCGTTCGGTTGTAGCGCTTGTTAGCCGCTTTCGCGCTACGACACCCCCGCAACCCGCCAAGCCCACCCCCCGTCACCCACTGTGCCGAATGTCGCCACGCATAAACGACGCAAGTTCCGTTTAGAGTAGCGAGTTGAAGTATATTGCGTTTCTACGTTGGATGAGAATTAATTGAAAAGGGGGAGGAGACAAGATAGACTACAAGCCTGGGGGGCTGTAGAATATGAAGTAGGGGGGCTTAGAGAAAAGACAGAGGGACAAAAGATAATGGAGGGCGACTCAACTTCCTCCAGAGAAGCCCTAAGACATTCTTGGAGCCAAATCGTTGGATTTTTTTTTGCTTATTAAGTAAAATAACTTAAGAGTCGTTTTTTTTTAACTAAGTTACTCAGATTTAGCACAAAGCTGCTTTCTGTAGTTGCCCAATTCAATGGCAGTTAAGGCATTAAGAAGGAAGCTTATAAAGTTTGCCAGAACCAATAGCAAGTAGGCAAAAAAAATCTGAAAGAACTGGAAAATGAACAAAAAAAATCCATCTAAATCAATAGGAAATGTACCATTAAGTACCCCAATATTCCTATTAGAATATCTGTACACCACTAAACTGCAGGTCCTCAAGACTACAGGTGTCAAAGTGGCTGCCCGGGGGCCAAATCTGGCCCGCCGGATGATTTTTTTGTGGCCCAGGAAAGTAAATCATGAGTGCCGATTTTGTTTTAGGATCAAATTCAAATGAAGAGTATAGATGTATATTACATTTCTTGATTCTCACCCTTTTAAATTAATAATAGTATTTTTAATCAATTTTACTGTGTTTTTAGTTCAAAAATTATTTAGTGAAATCTATAATTATATATATATAAAAAAAGCTTAAATAAACATTGTTTTAGATCTATAAAAAAAACTGAATATTCAGGGACTTTAATCCAGTTGTTTAAATGTTTGGTCGCCCGGACGTTTGGTCGCCCGGACGTTTGGTCGCCCGGACGTTTACTACTACTTTAGATTTTACATTTTCATCAAACAAATAAAAGTCTTTGTATACTTTTAACCCAGAACTTTGACATTAGAACAAAAGGCAATAAGAAAAATACTTTAATTAAAAAGAAAACAAAGCAAATTTACAGATGGTGTTTTTTATTGAAGCAATAAAATGTTAAACCCTCCCTCTTATGAATCACCAAACGTCCGGCGACCAAACGTCCGAGTACCAGACAGCTCATATGCAAAGACAGCTAATATTCGAAAACGGCTAATATGCAAAAATGGCTAACATGCGAAAACGGCTAATATGCAAAAACGGCTAATATGGAAAAACGGCTAATATGCAAAAACGGCTAATACGCGGGAGAAAAAACGTAATCCTGACCAACTAATCAATAGCCCCGCCTCCAACGACTATCAAGCAAACCCCTACAAACCTACTGATGATACACTCAGCCCACAGGGGTCCCCCCCGCGGGGTCCCCCCAACGCCACATCTCGACATAATCGTCTTTACCCAGCAGAAGATTCATTCTGACCTCGTCCCTCCCTCAGAAGACCGAATAGAAGAAAGAAAACCAGAACAAATTACAACCCGGGTACCCAGAGGGCGAGAGGGTAGTTAGTCGTGGCCTTTGATGGCGCACTCCCAACGCCATCGGAGAATCAGAGAAGACGTGCGGAGAGAGCGGCGTCTCCTCGGGCTGAGCTAGCAAAACCCCCATTGGCCCTGGCAGTCGCTCTTACATGCTAATGGGCTGCCATTTTGGCTCCTAAATCAACCCAGGGCAGGAGACTGAAGAGAGACAATTATGTACTTCATCACGGGGAGTCGGTGGAATTATGGGAGTAGGGAAACATTAGAAAAGAATGATTTGTCTATCTTTATTTTTTATTTTAGTACAGGCACACAAAGGGACAAAAATGAAATTCATCCATGTGGCATAAAGAGGTTCACAGTGGGGAGTAAGATGGAAATTATTCGAATGTACCGTCAATTTTATTCTTTTTTTATCGTTTCTTGGGCTTGTTGGTCTACTAACCTAGTTTTTAAAAAACAGGCAATAAGTCGGACAGCTCAATTTAGTCCAGGTCTATTTCTAATGTAAAATTGTGTGTGTAACTCTACCTGTGTTGGCTTAAAAATGGCTGTGTCGAATGTGAGGTTGTTTTGTTTGAAAAAAATCATACTGAACGTACAGAAATATTTTTTTTACGCAAAACCAGATCTTTGTGAGTTGTGGGACCATGTTTTTGACTAAATTTCGGATCAAGAAACTCAAAACGGGACCTTAAATGAGTTCATAAACAAAGTTAAAATAGCGCAAACCAATAGAAAAAAATGAAAATGCCCCAAAAATAGCAGGAAACGACAAATAAACCAGAAAATTCTAAGAAAAACCTTAAACATCAATAGGAAATGGTCCAAAGTGTACCAAAAAATACTCATGTACTCTAAAATGGAAGTACAAAAAGATAAAGTTGGCATAAAATGAAAACATTGCCTGCTATTGATAATGATAAATGCATACCTGGCAACTTATACGTTTTTCCTGTATTTTATACATTTTTTGATCATTTTTTTGTAACAAAAAAAGTAAAAATTACTAATATAGTGGGTCAGCAAGCATTCATATGGAGGGAAATTGCCCAAGGTATTTATTGGAGTATAATGTGCACCCGTGTATAATGTGCAACCATAATTTGTGACTAAAAATTGGTCTAAATTATATATTTTTTGTTCAAACAGATAAACATATGACAAAAGATATAGTTTGGAAACCTGGTAAAAACAAACTACTGCCAAATGAACACAATTCTCTTTTGACTTTCCTGGGCCACACAAAATGATTAGGGGGGCCAGATTTGGCCCCCGGGCCGCCACTTTGACACCTGTGTTTTAACCATTATTAATTAAAAACGACTGTAAACTTGCCTTCCAAAATCCTTCAAAAAACGAATGTTAAATAAACGCATTTATTTAATAATCTTCCATTTTTTAATTCCTATTCAATTCTTTCATTTGTTGTTCAAATCGAGAAACTAAAAATGGGATGCCGCCTTTAGGCAGATTGCCTCGATAATAATGCAACTCGCCACCAGGACTTGATTTCAATGCGTGTGCATTTTGTATGTGTGGCGCACACAGAGAGTGCGGCGCTTTGCAGAATTGGGCGCTGATGGCGAGTATGAGTGACTGATTGGGTTTTGATTGAGGCGTCCTCGCCACGATAAGAGATGGAACGTCCCCGGGAAGGCCATTGACAGGTTGCTGATGAAGCCCGACAAAAAAAGCCAGTCAGATGAAATAGACAAAAACGCCAGGAAATTAATAACAGGATAAGAATCAATTAAGTCAATTGACCTCACATGCGTGTTTATAGAGCGGCGGCTTGTGTTTTGGATGCCATTTTTTTTACTCAGTCTATCACACACCTGCCAAACAAAAGTCAATGTTCAAAGATGTATATGCAAGACGTGCATTTTCTATCAAAAAATGCTAATGTGTTGCTAGGTGAGAATGCCAAGGAAAGATTTCTGGGTGAAAGGATGGCTAGCAAATTTGGGGGTCAAACTTGGATCTGTTTGTGGGATGGTTGGGTTTATTTGTGGGTTAAAATGTTCAAAAAATTATCTTAAATGGTGGTGGTAGATCTTGATGTAAATAAAGCGGATATATAAATATAACGTGGTTCTTGAAAACAAAACAAAAAACTGTATTATAAGGTGCACTGTATTATAAGACGCACTGTATTATAAGGCGCATTGTATTATAATTTTGGAGAAAATTTAAGACTTAAGTGCGTCTTATAGTGGTGAAAATACGGTAATTGCTATTGACTTCCAGGTATGAAGCACTCTCTCACTACACAGTCACCTCTAGAGCCAGCCATTGTTGATGATTTTTGTATCAAATTTTGCAGTGGGGGAGGAGCTATATAATGGAAGATTTTGTAAACTAAGATGCCATCTGCATATTTAACAGTATTGTTTCAGTTCAGGCGTTTTTGTTTTTTTAATATCCGACAGTGGTGGTTTTTCCTTTTTGGTTTTCAGTTTTTTCCATATATAAGGCGCACTGTATTAAGGCGCACTGTCTATTTTGGAGAAAATTTAAGACTTTTAAGTGCGCCTTAAAATACAGTACAAAAAATCCCCCAAAACCCCAACATTACACATCAACTCATTAACTCTACCTACAGTAGCCTGAACCATCCAAATCTCCACCCAACACCACCCTACACCCCACCCCTTCCTTTGTCTCCACCCCCTCCCTCCCTCCCATCATCCACATCGTCCCTCCCCCCTTCTCCATTAGCCACACCCAAATATCCACCACCCTCTCCCCACGTTTTGTCACCGTTAAACCCCTCCGGTACTTCCTCACCATCCCTAGAATTAGTTAACACCAGCAAGTCCATGTCCACATACTGATCCTGGGTCTGTTTGTTCTTCTTGTGTCCACCAGGGCCATGGTCTTACCCACATGTGGGTGTGGGTGTATGTAAAGGAGAAATTTGCCTGTCCTTGCCTAAGTGAATGGCTAGGATTAAGCTGACAGCCCACCTTAGTGATGGCGAAATAATTGGTTGTTCAGCTCTGTCCTTGTCAGAGCGCTGACAGTTCTGCAGATGTCCTGTGCGGTTCTCCAAAGGTTAGGCTCAGCTGGGGCCGCCATTCATTAATCATTCCGCTCTGACAGTGCACCGAGCAGCCTGCAGCTGCCACCCCGTCCCCCTCAATTTCTGTCACCGATGCTAACCCCCAACGCCGCCCCCCCGCCAGCCTTCGAGGTCTCCCCGTCCGCAAACAAGCTAGCACATAAATTTGCATGAGGGATGTATACAAGCGTAACCCCCCCACACACCCTCCCAACCCCCGGCTCAACCAACCCCAACCCCCAGGACACAGACCGGACAAGCGTGGCAACGTCAGGTAAGCGTGTAAACAAAACTGTGAGATGAAAGTGTAGGGATGCTAATGATGCTAAAGTCGCTTGTTAATACTGTGTTGGAATGTAAATATGGTCACAGTGACATGGTTTAAAAGTGGGAGATGCACTTGGAAGTGGGATGGGAGAAGGTATAGTGGTTTTCTAAGTCCTGTAGAGTCTTTGATTAGGGTCTGACTTGGTAGAAATGGGTGAAAAGTAGAAAAAATGACGATTTGAAAGTACAGTTTGGGGCTGTTTTAGATTCGATTAGAACAGGGGTGGGAAACCTATGGCTCAGGAGCCATATTTGGCTCTTTTGATGGGTGTATATGGCTCTTCGCCTTTTTATATCATAAGTTTTCTTCATTAGACTCTGATACTCATTAGTTAGAAATGGAAATAATGTTCTGAAAAGAATTCATACTTTTTTTATACTTTCAAAGTGTTGAAATGAATAATAAATGCTCACATTTTCATGTATTTTTACTTTTAAATTCTGAGTATGGCTTTCAAGGAATAATGTTAGAAAATATGAATATATATATATATATATATATATATATATATATATATATATATATATATATATATATATATATATATATATATATATATATATATATATATATATATATATATATATATATATATATATATATATATATATATATATATATATATATATATATATATATATATATATATATATATATATATATATATATATATATATATATATATATACACACATATATATACATATATACACACACACATATATATATATATATATATATATATATATATATATATATATATATATATATATATATATATATATATATATATATATATATATATATATATATATATATATATATATATATATATATATATATATATATATATATATATATATATATATATATATATATATATATATATATATATATACACATATATATACATATATACACATATATATATATATACATATATACAGATACATATACATATATACACATACATATACATATGCATATACATATATATATATATATATATATATATATATATATATATATATATATATATATATCAAATCCAGGCCATAATTAACCTGTATTTTTTTATATTTTTATTTAAATAGTCTCTGTTTATACTACAACTAAATTATAACCCAAAAATATATAATTTTCAAGACCCATTTATCTCCTTTAAGCATTAAAAAAATGCTTTACTATAAGCATTAAGGCAACAATTTAGGGCGCTTAACTGGGCGAGATATAGACAGTATTTCTACGTCGTCCAGTAGCGATCAATAAAATTCAAATGATATCCAGCCCTGCGAGAGAGAGAAAGAATGTGAGGGTATTTCTAGAAGGTCAAGAAGGTCAGATCAATAAATGTGGAGTGGAAAAAAATGTAATATCGCTGCTCTGTTCTAATGTCGACTTTGAATGTGAATGCGACGACTGTAAACGTTCTCAAGAGTCCTTTATCAGAAGCGCTTTGGCCTCTAATAAATACAAGTGTAGTCCTTTAAATGGTGGTAAGAGAAGGATAGATACATTGCTACTGGTCATATATATATTAATATATACAGTCATACTTCTACTTGCGAAATAAATTGGTTCCAAGACTTTTTTGTAACTTTTTCGTAAGTAAAAAAGTACTTTATATATAAATTCTCTAATTAAATATGGAAAATACGGTATTTAGCTTCTACAGTCAAGTTTGAAATAGAATAAGGCTGGAAAACAACAAAATCTGTACTGACACTGATAAATGCACAAAAATGTATTGAATAAACAATAGTACTTCAACCAATAGTGGAATCCACACAGAATAAATACAAAAAATCCAAAAAAATAAAAACGTACGGTATTTTCACGACTATAAGGAGAACTTAAGTCTTAGATTTTTCTCCAAAATAGACAGGGCGCCTTATAATCCTGTGCGCCTTATATATGGAGAAAAAAAAGTGCCATTCATTGAGGGTGCGCCTTATAATCTGGTGCGCCTTATATATGGAAAATACGGTATTTAGCTTCTACAGTCAAGTTTGAAATAGAATAAGTCTGGAAAACAACAAAATCTGTACTGACACTAACAAATGTAAAAAAATATATTGAATAAACAATAGTACTTCAACCAATAGCGGAATCCACGCAGAATAAATACAAAAAAAATCCCAAAAAATAAAAACGTACGGTATTTTCACGACTATAAGGCGCACTTAAGTCTTAGATTTTTCTCCAAATTAGACAGTGCGCCTTATAATCCAGTGCGCCTTATATATGAAAAAAAAGTGCCATTCATTGAGGGTGCGCCTTATAATCAATCTGGTGCGCCTTATATAAGGAAAATACGGTATTTAGCTTCTACAATCAAGTTTGAAATAAAATAAGGCTAAAAAAAAACATACTGTATTTTCATGACTATAAGGTGCACTTAAGCCTTAGATTTGTCTCCAAAATAGACAGGTCGCCTTATATATGGAAAAAATTAAAATGTGCCATTCATTGAGGGTGCGCCTTATAATCCAATGCGCCTTATATATGGAAAATACGGTATTTAGCTTCTACAATCAAGTTTGAAATAAAATAAGGCTGGAAAACAACAAAATCTATACTGACACTGACAAATGCAAAAAAATATATTGAATAAACAATAGTACTTCAACCAATAGTGGCCTCTACACAGAATTAAAAAAGTACTGTATTTTCATGACTATAAGGTGCACTTAAGTCTTAGATTTTTCTCCAAAATAGACAGGGCGCCTTATATATGGAAAAAATTAAAATGTTCCATTCATTGAGGGTGCGCCTTATAATCCAGTGCGCCTTATATATGGGACAAAATGTCATTCATTGAGGGTGTGCCTTATAGTCGTAAAAATACGGTAGTTAAGTGCCCCCAATCCAGGTACAAGAACATCTAAAAGAGAATGACGTATCACCCTTACACATAATACTACGCAAAAAAATGACATATTCTACTTAAATTCAAAGAGAAACATAGCATAGTAGTAGGGACTTCCTCTGATTTGCTCCTCAGAGATACCCCCATGTATCATAAGTATATGTAGATCACGAACCCCGCCCCCAGCGACTATAATATTCAAATAGTAACGCACGTACAGTAGATGGCGAACGCCGGTCACATGGTGGCGCCCACCAAGGATCTCATCAGCCTTTCTATGTAGATATATTCATGTGTGTGTGTCGAGTGAGTGATTGCCCATGGCTGGAAATTGGTGTGGAGGGGCTTCACTTGGGAATTGGAAGGTTTTTTTTCACTCTTTCACTTCGCGCAACACAGGTGAAAGAACACACATCTACACACACAACCATATATAGACACAAAAATACACTATCACAAAGAAGCTCAAATACAAATCTCCCTATATGCACATGCAAAAGGCAGCCAGGCGGGATGATTAAGGTGCTACTGTGAGAAGATTGCGCCTGGGATGGTAGATGCTAACGCTATCCCATTGGAATATGCGCCATTCGGGTGTATTCGTAAAACACCGGGAAAGCCGGCATAGCAAAAAAGTCAGATCAGGGGTAATTACGTTGTAATGGGTTGGATGAAATATTTCTTGGGTGGTGCTGAAGAAGGGGGGGGGTTCCCTTTTGGAAAGTGGGCGATGGGGGAGGAGGGATGTGTGTGGGTTTGTTTGATGTGGGATTTTTGAGGGTTGATGGTTTGATAGGGATCGAATTTAATGGAACGGCTACAGTGTTATCCCGCTACTTTGCGGTTCAGCTATCGCGGACTCAGAGTTTCGCAGATTTTTTTGGGGAAAAAAAAAATACAAATATTACATTGAAACAACATATTTTGCAGTTTTTTTTGTTATAACATGAATTTCACTCTCTCTACCCGTATTCTATATGGTGTACTGTATACAGTATTAATAATAAAATAAAAAAAAAATTAAAAAAAAAATAGGAATTAAATTCAAATTCGGTATTTTTGACCTCCATGTTTGTGGTTTTATTAGGGCAAGGGTGGGCAAACTTTTAGGGCCCGGGGGCCATATTGACTTTAATAATTTGACAGATGGGGGCCGGGTCAGAATAAGATATGATACATATAAAAAAGTGCATCCGTTAACAGTACCGTATTTTCACGACTATAAGGCGCACTTAAAAGTCTTCAATGTTCTCCAAATTAGACACTGCGCCTTATATATGGGAAAGAAACAGAAAACCAAAAATGAAAAACCACCACTGTCGGATATTAAAAAAAACACAAACGCCTGAACTGAAACAATACTGTTAAATATGCAGATCAGCCATCTTAGTGTACAACATCTTCCATCATATAGCTCCTCCCCCACTGCAAGATTTTATACAAAAGAATCCAAAACATCAACAATGGCTGGCTCTAGAGGTGACTGTAAAGTAGTGAGTGAGTACTTCATACCTGGAAGTCAATAGCATTTACCGTATTTTCACAACTATAAGGTGCACTTAAAAGTCCTACATTTTTTCCAAAATAGACAGTGCACCTTATAATACAGTGCGCCTTATATATGGAAAAAAAATGTCATTCATTGAGGGTGCGCCTAATAATGAGGTGCGCCTTATAGTCGAGAAAATACGGTAGTTGAAAAGTGAGCCAAACAGGCTCAAATTCGTGTGAAAAAAATGTAATTGTAACCAAAATGAATCTTAAAAGAAACTCTTAATAGGAAAAATGAATGCAAATTCCCCAGGGTCAACACCTGCTCATTTTCCGTAACGCCAACATATCCGATCTCGGCTCAATAACACGACATTAGCGATCAATAAATCTCATCAGCTAGATTATAGTTATCGCCAAGATTTCAATGCGATGACAGGTGATTGATGACCTATCCAAGCCAGCCAATCGATCGGCAGGGATTATTGCTGATAAGACCCCTCCCTCTCCACAACCTTGCATGGTAATACACACTAACCTCCTCCTCCCCATGTAGCATTAGCATTAGCATTAGCCAACAAATTACAAATGATATCAACCATATACTCTATCAAACCGCGGCGGCGTCGCCGAATCCGTGAAATAAACCCCGCCCCCCTCCAGTTTGGCGGATTAGGGCGAGCGGGGGTGATTTGTTACCCTTTTGGGAAGCTGTCTTGGTGGACGCTCATTTCCCTCGGCTGCATATTCTGCCCCCACGCCGACCGTCAACCCCCCTAGCGTACGCCGCCCCCTCCATTTTGATGAATAGCCGCTCGCGCCAAGGCGAGCAGCCGAGCCCTGGCAACCAAGGTTACAGTAACCTGGGCCCCTCCGTCTTGGGGGCGCAAGAGGGGGGTTCAGACTCCAATTAGCAAGAGCTAGGAAAGGCAGTGAACGAGGCCCAAGGGGAGTGAAGGTCTGATCCGGTGGACACGCCCACAAACTGGGAAATTCGATAGTTTTGGGATTAAAAAAATGAGCTGAATAATCGTCAGGCTGGACCGTGTTGCAAATAATTACCAAGATGTATTTATTGGCAATAGCGTCAATTCTCTTTGCTATCGTGAAGAAATGTACTTGTACGTGAAGAAATGTACTTGTACGTGAAGAAATGTACTTGTACTTGAAGAAATGTACTTGGACTTGAAGAAATGTACTTGGACTTGAAGAAATGTACTTGTACTTCAAGAAATGTACTTGTACTTCAAGAAATGTACTTGTACTTCAAGAAATGTACTTGTACTGGAAGAAATGTACTGGAAGAAATGTACTTGTACTGGAAGAAATGTACTGGAAGAAATGTACTTGTACTGGAAGAAATGTACTGGAAGAAATGTACTTGTACTGGAAGAAATGTACTTGTACTTCAAGAGATGTACTTGTACTTCAAGAGATGTACTTGTACTTCAAGAGATGTACTTGTACTTCAAGAGATGTACTTGTACTTCAAGAGATGTACTTGTACTTCAAGAGATGTACTTGTACTTCAAGAGATGTACTTGTACTTCAAGAGATGTACTTGTACTTCAAGAGATGTACTTGTACTTCAAGAGATGTACTTGTACTTCAAGAGATGTACTTGTACTTCAAGAGATGTACTTGTACTTCAAGAGATGTACTTGTACCTCAAGAGATGTACTTGTACCTCAAGAGATGTACTTGTACTTCAAGAGATGTACTTGTACTTCAAGAGATGTACTTGTACTTCAAGAGATGTACTTGTACTTCAAGAGATGTACTTGTACTTCAAGAGATGTACTTGTACTTCAAGAGATGTACTTGTACTTCAAGAGATGTACTTGTACTTCAAGAGATGTACTTGTACTTCAAGAGATGTACTTGTACCTCAAGAGATGTACTTGTACCTCAAGAGATGTACTTGTACTTCAAGAGATGTACTTGTACTTCAAGAGATGTACTTGTACTTCAAGAGATGTACTTGTACTTCAAGAGATGTACTTGTACTTCAAGAAATGTACTTCAAGAAAGGTATTTGTACTTGAAGCAATGTCCTTGTACTTGAAGCAATGTAATTGTACTTGGAGAAATGAACTTGTACTAGAAGAAATGTACTTGAAAAGTGTACTTTAAGAAATGTACTTCAAGAAATGTACTTCAAGAAATGTTCTTCAAGAAATGTACTTCAAGAAATGTTCTTCAAGAAATGTTCTTCAAGAAATGTACTTCAAGAAATGTACTTCAAGAAATGTACTTCAAGAAATGTACTTCAAGAAATGTACTTCAAGAAATGTACTTCAAGAAATGTACTTCAAGAAATGTACTTCAAGAAATGTACTTCAAGAAATGTACTTCAAGAAATGTACTTCAAGAAATGTACTTCAAGAAATGTACTTCAAGAAATGTACTTCAAGAAATGTACTTCAAGAAATGTACTTCAAGAAATGTACTTCAAGAAATGTACTTCAAGAAATGTACTTCAAGAAATGTACTTCAAGAAATGTACTTCAAGAAATGTACTTCAAGAAATGTACTTCAAGAAATGTACTTCAAGAAATGTACTTCAAGAAATGTACTTCAAGAAATGTACTTCAAGAAATGTACTTCAAGAAATGTACTTCAAGAAATGTACTTCAAGAAATGTACTTCAAGAAATGTACTTCAAGAAATGTACTTCAAGAAATGTACTTCAAGAAATGTACTTCAAGAAATGTACTTCAAGAAATGTACTTCAAGAAATGTACTTCAAGAAATGTACTTCAAGAAATGTACTTCAAGAAATGTACTTCAAGAAATGTACTTCAAGAAATGTACTTCAAGAAATGTACTTCAAGAAATGTACTTCAAGAAATGTACTTCAAGAAATGTACTTCAAGAAATGTACTTCAAGAAATGTACTTCAAGAAATGTACTTCAAGAAATGTACTTTAAAAAATGTACAGCATACACAACTTGAAAAAAATAACGATATATAAGTCGCACCAGAGCATAAGTCGCATTTCCAGGACAGCCATTTTTTATTTAATCAGAACCACACATTAAAGAAGAAATAGTAAAAATGGACGACAACGGGCTATATAACCAACAAGCAGTTTTTCGGATAACTACAACCTTAAAAAAACACTATTAGCTGCTGGCTATGCCAAACTACGAAAAAGTATGACCTACAAATCCGAAATACTCCAATCCCAGATGATGAAATCCATAATTCAGCCCAATTTTATTAACTCACATCTTCCCAGCCAATTGCAAAGTCGAATTCTTCAGCGGCCGGCCATCTTTCCAAAATACCATGTGACCTCACCTTTCGGTCCTTCAAACCCGAAGCTATCAAAAAAAAAAAACCCACCGCGGTATGTGACCGGTACATAACCCTCCTATCAAAACCATAATTCATATCGACATCCATAGGACGAAAACATTTTTACTTGACACAATCTCAGGCTCCTTCTTTTGTGAGCTTTTCTATTTGCACACAAAGCCGCTTTCCACGGCTTTGTTGGGATGTTCGTTGGCGTCCGGGGGTGCTTGCCACCGTCTCTCTGCCGACGAATAGGGGCCACTTCACCTCTGAGATTTCCAATGAAACAAAAGGAAATGGAATCTTCGCATAGTAACACAAAAAATGGTGGCGGAGGGGGCGGAGTTTGGGTTTCGGGGACGGGGAGAAATTGTATCAGGAGAACTGACTTGTATTCATTTTTCTCAAGGGTCGCGGGGGGCCTGGAGCCTATCCCAGAGGACAGACACCCTGAATTGGTGGTCAGCCAATCACAGGTCAGGATTAGACAGATTAACCAATCATAGCAAGGGGCATTTTAAAGTGTTCACCCTAAAAAGCAAGTTTTGGGGATGTGGGAAGAAACCGGAATACCCGGAGAAAAACCACACAAGCCTAGGAAGAACATACAAACTCTGGAAAGTGAGGACACACCTGAAATCGAACCTTCAACGCCAAAACCGTGAAGCCGAAGCCCTATCCACTCATCCACCGGGTCGCTAAAGCCATTCTCTTTCTTAAAAACAGTGTCTTTTATTATTATTACTTATTATATAATTTTTTTAATCATTTTTTCGGTATTTTTATTTCAAAAATCATTGTGTAAAATCTAAAAATATATTTAAAAAAAGGTAAAATAAACATTGTTTTAGATCTATAAAAAACGGAATATTCAGGGATTTTAATCCAGTTCTTTTAATTCATTTATAAAATAAAATAATCAAAATATTATATCTAAAATAGTCCGTCCCACATGAAATCAAGTTGACGTTAATGCGGCCCTAAACCAGGGGTGGGCAAACTTTTTGGCCCGGGGGCCACATTGACTTTAAAAAGTTTGCCAGATTGGGGCCGAATCAGCACAAGATATGATACACATAAAAAAGTGCATCCGTTAACAGTACATACGAAACATAAACAGCAAAAAAGGACTCAAGTATTAACATACTCATCACTCATCATTAAAGTAAAAAGTATTAAGTA
Organism: Stigmatopora nigra; assembly: GCF_051989575.1. NCBI lineage: Eukaryota > Metazoa > Chordata > Actinopteri > Syngnathiformes > Syngnathidae > Stigmatopora > Stigmatopora nigra. The sequence continues at coordinate 14,112,125 of NC_135514.1, read as the reverse complement.
GAAACTCAAGTAAAAAGGAATGTATTAAGAAAATATGAAAATGTTATTTAAAAAAAGATAGAGGGGCTTTAAAACACGAAAAACAAATACGAGTGGACAGAGCTACTGCCACTGGCTTCCGGGTGACGGCGCCACCTTGTGGAAAAAAATAATTAAAAAAAAATAACAAAAAACATTATCTGGACAACATTGACGGCCGAATTTAAAAGCCTGGCGGGCCGTATATGTCCCGCGGGCCGTAGTTTGCCAACCCCTACCCTAAACCCTCCCCTCTCCAAAACATGGCGCTAACCGCTAACAGCTAACCACCAACATCCACCCATCCAACTTACAATCATATAGATTCAAAGCTACCATCCAACCACCCAATCAAGGCCACACCCCCCAGAGTTGAAGGCAGGCAACCTAACCCCGCCTCCACCCTATCCTCAACCCCGCCTCCTTGCCTCTATTTACCCTGCCATGTTTATTACTACTACCATCACCACTTGTTCTTTTTCCTTTTTTTCTTGGCTCCTCTTCATTTGTCCAAAAAAAAAAAACCTTTGGCTACCCACAACTACTCGCTAATTGCCGCCGACATTGTTTGGCCTCTCGCTGCTTTAGTTTGGGACAAACCCCTCATTCATGTGGTGTGGACAGCTCGTTAAGGACACCCCCGCATGTCCCCCAGTACCCTAACTCCCGCCTCCTTACATATATTTTTTTTTTTACTGACCTTCTTAATTAACTGGTAAGGCGCTGCTGGGAAATTTGCACACAAAAGCCTGGTGTCTAGCCTAGTCGACCTCCCACCGACCAAAAACACTTCATCCCCTTCCTCCGGTTTGCTACTGTCTCGGTTTTGCGCTTTTTTTGGACCAAAAAAAAAAATTAAGTGATTCAGGACACATTCAAGCTATTTGTTCAGTCTTTTTTTTCTCTCTGTCACTATATATATCTATATATATATCTATATATATATCTATATCTATATATATATATATATATATATATATATATATATATATATATATATATATATATATATATATATATATATATATATATATATATATATATATATATATATATATATATATATATATATATATATAAATATATATACCGTATTTTCACGACTATAAGGCGCACCGCATTATAAGACGCACCCTCAATTAATGACATTTTTTTTCCATATATAAGGCGCACTGTATTATAAGGCGCATTGTCTATTTTGGAGAAAATGTAAGACCTTTAAGTGTGCCTTATAGTGGTGAAAATAGGATAATTGCTATTGACTTCCAGGTATGAAGTACTCACTACTTTACAGTCACCTCTAGAGCCAGCCATTGTTGATGTTTAGAATTTTTTTGTATAAAATCTTGCAGTGGGGGAGGAGCTATATGATGGAAGATTTTGTAAACTAAGATGGCTGATCTGCATATTTAACAGTACTGTTTCAGTTTAGGCGTTTGTGTTTTTTTTTTAATATCCGACAGTGGTGGTTTTTCATTTTTGGTTTTCAGTTTTTTCCATATATAAGGCGCACTGGATTATAAGGCGCACCGTCTATTTAGGAGAAAATTTAAGACTTTTAAGTGCGCCTTATAGTCGTGAAAATACGGTATATTTTTTTTATACATGGCGAGACCCTCCAGCTTCTGTAAAAACACCCCCCCCCCCCCTGCTTTTCTTCACAGCGGACCTCATTAGAAAGTACTTCACTGGTGATACGCTTTTTTCAGTAAAAAAAATCTCTATTTACTTTTATTTGCTATTATTCTTGCTCTATTTTGCCTATTCGGGATGATTTGAAGTTGGATTTTTTTGTGGAGGTTGTCCCATAAGAGAGCAGTTAAAATAAGGGTCCTCAAAGGGGGCGCCGTAGAGAATGCTTAAGGGCAAAAGGAGTGAAAACAGGTGGAGACTCTCCATTATATGGCGCCCCCTCGACGGCACCCCTCGCACACTTTGCCTACGTGTGGCCGCGGGATGTCTTGGCGTTTTGACGACACGCACCGAGACTCAACGAGACATTTTCTGGGTTTGAATCTGAAATAAGTGCGTATTATAGCTTTTAAAGTCGGCCATCTTTAGTTTTTACAGTTTTTGACCTCTGACCTTAAAAAAAGCACTTAAAACGGCCTAAAAAATATAGATGTTTGTACTTAGTTTTACATCTACTTACAAAATTAATTGTTTCCAGAACTTTTTTCGTAAGTAGCAAATTTCGTGAGCAGAAGTGTACTTTATATGTAAATATTAATTATTGATTACGTTTATTAATTACTTTATGTATATTTATTAATTTCTTTACATATATTTATTAATTTATGGATATATATTTAATGATGTATTTCTATTTATTAATTAATTTATTTACATGTATTTAATAATCTATTTATATGTATTCATTAATTTATTTATATAGATTTATTAATTTATTCATACATATTTATTATTTTTTTAATTCAATTCTTTATTTAGTCATTAATATATTTCTATATATTTCTCAATTTATTAATGCATTTATTTCTGAATTTATTAATATATGTATCTATTTATTAACTTATTTATAACCTATTTATTTATTTCTAAAATGAATTTTGCTGTGTCTGTATTCTCACCCTCTTGCTACTGTGACTAATTAAATTACCTAATATAATATAATATAATATATACACATACAAATTTACTTATGTAAAAAAAATGAAACTACAATTTCAAACATTGCAAAGTTTGACCTCTGACCTTATGGAGAAACACTTTTAAAGTTATTAAAAGGCTGATTTTTGATGGGCATAGTTTGGACACCCCCATCTTTGACAACCATTGACGGAAATGGATGTCCAATCCATTTTGTCAGTGGCAGTAAAGATGGCGGTTTCTTGGACGCACACGGGTGCAAGAATGGCGACAATAAGAAAGCGAGAAAGTAACTTCTGTTCGCCTGGGGACGACTCGGCAGCCCATCTGTTGAAATTGCTCTACATATTGTGACCTAGTTGGGAAAAGTGAGGGTGGGAGATGTGGGGGGGTTTGAGATGGGGGGGCTTCAATCTCAGGTAGCAAGACTCCCTTCAACCAACTTTGACGCTTCAATGTTCACTTTAAAAAAATAAAATAAAATCTTTACCGCTCTGGTAGCCTCAAAAATAGACTTTTTTTTGTTGCATGTGACCACGAGTCCGAGTCGCCTGATTGGCCGATACCGAGTCCTACTTTTTTTATGTTGTTGACTACTTATTTGTAATTTATTATTAATATTTATGCTAATATGAACTAATTCAAATTAAAATTTATTAGTGCTTATTCATTGATTAGGTATTTTTGTTTATTTGGTATTATTGTCCACTTCCCTACTAATTTATGTTGTTGACTAATTTGTTATTTATTATAAATATTTATAATAACTAATAAATGAAAAATCTATATTTCCATGTATTAGTTCTTATCATTTATTGATTATTTATTTGTCTATTTGTTTGTTGTTTTTATTGTGCACTTTCCTACTTATTTATATTGTTGACCACTTATTTATTTATCATTTATGACTTATTGATTATTTATTAGTTATTGATTATTTAATTTTGGTTTATTTATTGTTGTAATTATGCCCTTCCCTACTTATTTATGTTGTTGACTACTTATGTTGACTACTTATTTATTTATTATTTATGACTTATTGATTTATGACTTATTTTATTTATTACTTATTGATTTTTCATTAATTAGTTCATGTTATCATGTATTTGTTATTTATTTTTGTTTGTTTATTGTTGTTATTGTGCATTTCCCTACTTATTTATGTTCTTGACTACTTATGTTGATTACTTATTTATTATTTATGACATTATTTGAATTATTGTTATTATTTGGTGATTCATTAAGTCTGTTTATTTGTTATTGTTTTTAATGTGCACTTGCATTAAGGCTTTTAATCCCATTATACTTTTATAATTACAATAAAAGCCTTTAATTCAATTCATATTCATATTAATTATAAGAAATCAAACCTCATATTTGTCAAAATTCCTACCTAGCTTTTACCAATCGAAATTTAAAACTTTTATGACTAAATATAATGTTCTTTTTTACAAAAAAATTCAACCACCCATACCAAAAAAACAGGTTATTCTACACCAGGGTGTCAAACATACGGCCCGGGGGCCGGATCCGGCCCATCTGGTGGTTTAGTACGGCCCGGGGAAAAAAGCTGCATTGTATAAAAAAAATATGAATTTTCTTTAAAATGTGTAGTTCTTGTATTATCCACTAGGGGCGCAGTGTTTTAGTACGTGCTGACAACATGAATTGACATTTATTTATGTTCTTATGTTATTCTCTTGTTCATAATATATTGTTCATAATGTAAAAGGAAAATTCTTTTAATAAACATTTTGAGAATTTACTCATTCTTTGCACTAATTATTAGTATTAGTGACTAATACAAATGAAAAAAATGGTCTTATTGTTCGTTCTATGTCATTTTGCAATGAGTTTACTGGTCAGGCCCGCTTAATCTGCGATTGGTCGAAATAAGCGACCCATCATGTGCGTCTCCTTAACCCATAAAACTTATTTACAGATTAGAAAGGGACACAACAATTGTAGGAAGCAGTTGAAAAATGGCCACGCATATTGACAGCGATGAATAGCAAGTAGTCGACCTCTGCTTCCCCTTGATTGTGTGGCTTTTCTTTGCGTTTTCGCTCGGCAAATGCATGGCCACGGCGCTCATTCATCTCGCCCCTCTCCTTCCAAGGACCCGTCATTGTCCCCGAGAAGACGACGAGGCCTTTTTTTCTTCTTCTTCTATTCCCTCCCTCTAGATTCAAAAAGCTAGTATAAAGAAACAGGGTGGAAAAGGTTAAGAGATACCTTTTTACCGGGGAATAAAGAGGGTAAAAAAGAAAAAAAATGACTGTTAGAGTACCTTTGAAGAACTCCTAACTGACCTTAAAGAGGACGGCCAAGGACGGGAGGTCAAGTGGATGGCGTGTACCACGTAAAATGTTTGCGAAGAAATATTGGGATTGATTGAGAAGGATGTTAGTTTGCTGCCCCCCATGGTCGTTGCGGAAATTGCATGTCCGAATTTTCAATAGGGAAGTTATGGGATGAGATTGTCGTGGTTTTTAAACTATTTTTTTAAAGTGGTACTTTGATATAAGAGTGAGTTGACATACGGGTGATTGGAGATGGGAGTAAAATTTTGGGCAAATATTGAGATATGAGATATATTTTGATATATGAGCAGACAGTGGACGAGATTGATTCTTATTTAACCAAAATAAAGATAATAGGAACTCGCAAGTGGCACATTAAAAATGTTCAGTTGATGAAACACAATTTTTGCAGTAGTTAGGGTACAATTTTTGTAGAATTTTTGTACAATTTTGGTACAATTTTGGTACAATTTTGGTACAATTTTGGTACAATTTTGGTACAATTTTGGTACAATTTTGGTACAATTTTGGTACAATTTTGGTACAATTTTGGTACAATTTTGGTACAATTTTGGTACAATTTTGGTACAATTTTGGTCCAACTTTGGTCCAACTTTGGTCCAACTTTGGTCCAACTTTGGTCCAACTTTGGTCCAACTTTGGTCTAACTTTGGTCTAACTTTGGTACATTTTTGGTACATTTTTGGTACATTTTTGGTACATTTTTGGACCAATTTTGGTACATTTTTGGACCAATTTTGGTACATTTTTGGTCCAATTTTAGTACATTTTTGGTCCAATATTGGTACATTTTTGGTCCAGTTTTGGTCCAGTTTTGGTCCAGTTTTGGTCCAGTTTTGGTCCAGTTTTGGTACAATTTGTGTCCAGTTTTGGTACAATTTGTGTCCAGTTTTGGTCCAAATCTCGTACAAATCTCGTACAAATCACGTACAAATCTCGTACAAATCTCGTACAAATCTCGTACAAATCACGTACAAATCTCGTACAAATCTCGTACAAATCTCGTACAAATCTCGTACAAATCTCGTACAAATCTCGTACAAATCTCGTACAAATCTCGTACAAATCTCGTACAAATCTCCTACATATATCCTACAAATCTCCTACAAATCTCCGACAAATCTCCTACAAATCTCCTACAAATCTCCTACAAATCTCCTACAAATCTCCTACAAATCTCCTACAAATCTATCATTATCATTACCATCAAAGTGTAATTCCATACAATGCCAAATCCCCTGATCTGAAACCAAACGAGCATTCCTCAAGACCTCAAAACCAACAGGCCAATGACTCTCAAACAAGCCTATAATTAAGACCAAAAGCATAACAAAACCTAACCCCACAATGAAACACCCCAAAACTCATCTAAAAATCCCCTTCCGAAATCCCTACCAAGAAGCCCCGCCCCCTTTTCCCCGGGTAAAAGGACGTACGCAAAAGACACGGTCATCATCCCGGTGCCCTCCGCCGCCTTCCCCTTTTGTCAGCCGGCGCGTAGCAACATTAAATTTTAAGCGCGAATGTGATTATCGCCTAGCATCCATTTTTAATGGGCTTTGCCTGTGTGTGTTTTTGCATGCGGCGAGTTTCACGCAAAACGGCTGAGTCAGCACACTTTCCTGCTGATGGCGCATAATATTATTTTCGCACACTCGGTCGTCTCATCCCGACGCCGGCGCCGACGCCGTCCTTCCATCTCCTTTTCGTTACGCCGGGTTGGAAGTAAAAGGGTCCGAGGGAGGAGTACTAACGGAGGGTCTCGCTAGCTTAGGCCAGTTGGTATAAAAATTAAAAATCGAAATGACTTATTTATGGATTTTTAGATTCATGATAACGTTGTATATGTTACTTAATTACATACACGCGTTGCCAATTTTTGATCGGAAAAAAATTGCTCACTGACAAAATATTAGAAGTGGCGATTAAGAGGTGTTAGCATAAATCTATATTACTAATATACGTTAGCATGAGAATAAAATTAGATTCAATTCATGCTGTCATTCATTTTTTTTACTGTTAATCCTTAAAAGTGTTGGGTTTAGCGTTTTCTAGATAACTATATGGGCAGTTGATAGCCGAATTGGTCGTGACCGGACGTTTGGTGGCCCAGACGTTTGGTGGCCCGGATGTTTGGTGGCAGGGACGTTTGGTGGCAGGGACGTTTGGTGGCAGGGACGTTTTGGTGGCCCGGACGTTTTGGTGGGCCGGACGTTTGGTCGCCCGGACGTTTGGTCGCCCAGACGTTTGGTCGCCCAGACGTTTGGTCGCCAGATGTTTGGTTGCCGGTCTTTTGGTCGCCGGTAAAATGTACTTAGATATTAAACTCTCTTAGATATGGAACTTTCTTAGATATTAAACTCTCTTAGTAATTAAACTCTCTCTCTTAGATTTTAAACGTTCTCTCTTGATTTTATACTCTCTCTCTCTTAGATTTTAAACTTTCTCTCTTAGATTTTATACTCTCTCTCTCTCTTAGATTTTAAATTCTCTCTCTCTCTGATTTTAAATTCTCTCTCTTAGATATTAAACTCTCTCTCTTAGATATTAAACTCTCTCTCTCTTAGATGTTAAACTCGCTCTCTTAGATAGAGACAAGACAATGCGGCCGATACGGCCATCTATTTAAAAATAGAGAAAAGATAACCAGATAAAACGCAAACTAAAATGTATTTTGACGTCTATGAATGAAGTTCAAGAATAAAAACAAACCGTATCTTCCACAAAACGTGAAAAAACTCACTTGTCGCTACCATTGCTCACTCGCGGTTCCGCCATCTTACCTATGGATCCCAAACTAAACCGCTAGGGATACACTTCCTGATTGTACTGCTCACATGACTTCCTTTTGAATTTGTCTAACACATTTCCACTCCCTATTAATTAAAACCATGAATATGGAGGTTAAAATTGTGAATTGGGGCGGCTTATACGAGAGAAATTGTCAAATTCAACCATTTTAAAGGTGTGGCTTATACGCAGATGTGGCTAATATGCGAAAAAATACAGTATCTAACTAAGTTTCGCTTCAAAAAGACATCAAAACTTTGCATATATCAAAAAAAAACATGGAACAACAATGGATTATTTGCTGTAAATCCGAAAAACTCTAAACTATGACCAATCATGTTCCACTTCTTAACCTTGACTATTAAAATACAGTCCTTAACAATTCCCAACTACATAAAAACGATATTACCACCACAAATATAAGCCTTAATAACATCTGTAATGCAACAGCAAAGCAGGAAATAACTCAAAGGTTGGCGCTAAAATCTGGCAACCCGATAAAACCTGCAAATTAAAACCATATCCAGTCCAGTATGGAAATCAATAACATATTATTAACCAAGAGGCCAGCTAGACTGACAGGTGAGTCCTAAATGCATATATATTCATAATAACACTATTGAAATATATTCTAAATAAAAGAAAGAGGGGGGGTAAATACCAAAAGCGGGGCTTTTATTAGCTGCCACTCTCGGGCGGGCGCCAATATGCCGCCGCCGTCCAAACACGGCGGCGGCGGCAACTGTCCGACGCCAGATCAAATTAGAGAGAGTGACAGGCAATAAGAAATTGGTGAAGTTAAATGTTATTGCTGTGCTCTTTGAATATCACAGTCGTCGGGATGTCACCGGATGGGAAGGTAGAACTGAGCTAACTTTTATTAAAACGCCCTTTTTTTGTGGCTGATACTCATTATTTTTTTTACTGGCGCTTATTTGTGATAAGCGGGGTATGTTGATACTGAAATGTTGACGAAAATATGCAGAAATTGTCGTTTGTGGAGTCAATTAAACAGAAGATGTTTTGGGCAATGATTGGTAATAAAGTATTAAGTCACTTTACAACTTACCGTATTTTCACGACTATAAGGCGCACTTAAAAGTCTTAAATTTTCTCCAAAATAGACAGTGCGTCTTATAATCCAGTGCGCCTTATATATGGAAAAAAACAGAAAACCAAAAAGGAAAAACCACCACTGTCGGATATTAAAAAAACACAAACGCCTGAACTGAAACAATACTGTTAAATATGCAGATCAGCCATCTTAGTTTACAACATCTTCCATCATATAGCTCCTCCCCCACTGCAAGACTATATAAAAAAATGCAAAACATCAACAATGGCTGGCTCTAGAGGTGACTGTAAAGTAGTGAGTGCTTCACACCTGTAAGTCAATAGCAATTGCCGTATTTTCACGACTATAAGGCGCACTTAAAAGTCTTAAATTTTCTCCAAAATAGACACTGCGCCTTATAATACAGTGCACCTTATAATACAGTGCGCCTTATATATGGAAAAAATGTCATTCATTGAGGGTGCGCCTTATAGTGCGGTGAAAAATTTGTTCATCAATGAATGGTAATAAACTATTGTTTGGTTGTAGAACTCAATGGTATTTTTTAAAAGAGGTAAATAACTATCAAGATGGTTGCAAATCTATATTGAAAAATCAGATTTTCTGCTACGAATTTATCAATAATTGGTAATAAACTATTAGCTCCCTTTCCAACCCAATGGTAAAAAAAGTAAATAAGTACCAAGTTGGTTGCAAATTCATACTATTAGCTTCTCAGCTGGAAATGCTACCTGTTTAGCTAGCAATTACCTAAAATAATAACGGTTCTTGGTACAATATCATCTAATTCTAGAACCATAAAAACAAATATCACCAGGCAAAATGTTCACTCCAAAATATGGCGGGTGCTCTCAACTGGATTCATTTGTATAATCGACAATTTTTTAATGCATTTTTATACAAAAAAACATTTCACTATAGCCTGAGGCAACACTCTGCTCTTTCTAGTTAGTCCAAATAATAAATAATACGACACCCACAAAAAAAAAATGCAATCTCAACTATTGAAGGATTGGACATTTTCCTCATTATGATCCGCGAGATTCCTCCTCCAACCAATAGGACCGCCCCCACCCCGTCCCAGGCCCCCCTTTGTCCCCTAAGTAGCTACAACGTTAGCATTAGACCACACATGGAGAAATAGTCCAGAATCCACTGACGGTAACCCCACAGTTACTTTTCAAATGAATAGCCGACCGAGCGGGGCCCATCTCCGGCACCCTCCCCTCCGCTAAAGCACGGCAATTGCTCGACTTCCCAGCAACTCAATCTCTCATGTCCTTTTCTCTAAACCCTGACTGGCTTCTTTGAGGGAAAAGCCAAAGGGGGCCACCCCGTTCACTATTGTGAGGAACGCCTTCTCCCAAAAACCAGAGTTTTATCAACCCCAGTTTTTCCCAGCGTCCATTTTCACTATTACTATATCACTATTTTTTGTCTGTCTTCCTTTTTATCAGAAAAAAAGCCCAGAAAGTGAACAAATACAGGTGAATTCATTGCTCATTCATTCGTTCAATGACTGGCATTTTCGAGGCCCCCCTAGTGGCGAAACAAAAAAATGGCGGTCTATCTTCAGCGAAATAAGATATAGTTGTAAGTCTACTTAGGAAATTAATTGGTTCCAAGAATTTTTTCGTAACTTGGAAATTTCGTAAGTAGAAGTGTACCGTATTTTCACGACTATAAGGCGCACCGCATTATAAGGCGCACCCTCAATTAATGGCATTTTTTTCAATATATAAGGCGCACTGTATTATAAGGCGCACTGTCTATTTTGGAGAAAATGTAATACTTTTAAGTGCGCCTTATAGTGGTGAAAATACGGTAATACCCATGTTTCCCCACCAAAATTGCGATTAAGGACCCATTCTACCAGAGCTAAAAGCTGTACACTTTGTAGTACAATTTAGTTTTTTACGTGCGCCCTATGTATGTGTGTGAAAATATTTTCACCACATTTGTAGTTTTTAATTACTTAATAAAGAGAATCCAAAATAAAATAACGACATTTACTTTTCGTAACTTGGATTTTTTTCATATCTTGGATTTATGCCGTATCTTGGATTTTTTTCGTATCTTGGATGTTTTTCGTATCTTGGATTTTTTTCGTATCTTGGATTTTTTTCGTATCTTGGATTTTTTTCGTATCTTGGATTTTTTTCGTATCTTAGATTTTTTTCGTATCTTGGATTTTTTTCGTATCTTGGATTTTTTTCGTATCTTGGATTTTTTTCGTATCTTGGATTTTTTTCGTATCTTGGATTTTTTTCGTATCTTGGATTTTTTTCGTATCTTGAGTCCCTAATTTGCTTTAAAAAAATTCGTAACTTGAAACTTTTGTACCTAGAGGCATTTGTAAGTAGAGGTATGACTATTTCCAACATTGGTTAATGAGTTAACGTTCTAGAATGTAATGTAGCCTGTTTTTTTGGCAAAATTTGACAGTTCTAGCATTTCAAAGAGGTTGTACGGCACCCCCTGAACAAAATGACAGGCCATCTGGCTGCTGTCACGCTGCCCACCGGCCAGGCGGGTCAAGTTGGCAAAGGGATGGAACACGGAATTCTCTCACATGTCATTTTTTTTTTAAGAATTTTTAGTGAAAAAAAAGCTTCAGGCCTTCTTTCTCTCGGCTCAGTTTACCCAAACTGCAAATGAGCCTAATAGTGGCCATGGGTATTTGTATTTATACTTAACTAAAGAGATTACCAAGTATTTGGGTCAAAATTCAATGTTGATTTTTTTGCAGATCGCTTAAAAGTAGGTGGTTTTTTTGGGTGGAGGCCTTTGAAGAGATTTAACTTTATTTTTGTGTCAGTTTTCGGTTTAGAGACGAAAATAAATGCAAAATATAAAAGTGGATGTATTTTTTTTCTTTTGAAAGTGCAAGATCTAAATGGACTAAAATGCCGCTTTGGTATTTAAAACCACAAAAAAAAACCCGAAAAAAAACCTATCAGTGCTTTTGGAGAAAAAAAATATGAAAATGAATGATAGTACAATACAAACAAGGTTGAATCTTTTTGAGGTTGCAATAAAAGTATTTTTTTTCGACTGACCTGGAAATTCCCTAAAATCCGCAAAAAAACTCACAAATATACAAAATACATTCTTCAAAATAAATAAGAAATCAACCAAAATTTTAAGGGATGTGACCTGTAAGTACCCTAAAATGACAAGTAATAGAAAAATTGACTTACCACACGCTATTGATGACGAATGTCGTCCAATTCATTTAAATTGGGTGTAAATATTCATCATTCACTGGAATTTAACGAAAATTAATTCGCCTCAAAATACATCGATATGAAATAATCCTAAATGTCCATGAAATGACCTGTAAGTAACCTAAAATGACAAAGAAGTGACCTGTAAGTACCCAAAAAATGACAAGTGACAGAAAATGGACTTACCTATTAGCTATTGACAATCAACGTTGTCCAATTCACTTGAACTGGTTGCAAATTCTCATCTTTCACCGCTAATGACGGCTTAGATATCCTCTTCATTATGACTGAGAGGGGTGGACTGCTATAAAATCTGTGGGAAGTACCCTGAAATGGAAAGGAAATCACTTGTAAGTAACCTAAAATAAACAAGGAATTGACATCCAGGTATGCTAAAATGACATGGAATTGACTTGTAAGTAACCTAAAATGACAAAGAATTGACATGTAAGTATACTAAAATGACAAGGAATTGACACAAGTATGCTAAAATGACAAGAAATTGACATCTAAGTACCCTAAAATGACAAGGATTTCACATGTATGCTAAAATGACAAGGAATTGACATCTTAGTATGCTAAAATAACAAGTAATTGACCTTTATGTACCCTAAAATGAACAAGGAATTGACATATAAGTACCCTAAAATGACAAGGAATTGACATATATGTATGCCAAAATGACATGGAATTGACATCTTAGTATGCTAACATGAGAAGGAATTGACCTCCAAGTATCCTAAAATCAGAAGGTATTGACCTTTAAGTACCCTAAAATTCTAAAATTAGAAGCAATTGATATTTAAGTACCCTAAAGTTAGAAATAATTGACTTTTAAGTAACCTAAAAGGACAAGGAATTGACCTGCAAGTGCCCCAAAATGACAAACAAGTGACAAAAAATTGACTTAGCGCCAGCTATTGACAACGAACAATGTTCAATTCCCTTAAACTGCCTATAAATGCTCATCTTTCAGTGTGAATGAACCAAGTCCAAATGGATTGAACATCTACCACCATCCATGGCGGCCATTAAATGAACTTCTTGGTCCCAAAATAAACCGACCCTAGTTCACATGAGACTGTATTTAACCCTCCTTGTACTAACGATGTCACTTAAAACACAAAAATAGAAAATATAGCTTCACATGCACATGTAGCATACTACAATGCGAGGCCAGGGGAGGGGGCGGGGCTTAGTAGATGGATCACCAACGTTTGTATCTCTTCCACGGCCAACCAGCACGTCGGCAGCCTCCATTTACATTAGGGAGATTTAAGCTGTCTCAGGCAATGGTGACAAGTCAAGGTGTTTCACTTTAATTACACCGGGCAAGGTCACCTCTTCAACACAGGAGGAAGAATGACGAAGAGGAGGAGGCGGCCATATTTACATTCTCATCTCCAACCTCCCCCTTTGCGCTTGACGACAGTACAAAACCACGTACATGTACGTACATATATAAAACATGAGGGTACAGTGGAGAGGTGTTTGTAAATAAACAAGGTCTGGTTTGTGATAAAATAAATACTGGAGTATATGAGGGTATTTATATATTTGTAGTTTTTTTGGGAGGGAATGTGTTACAAAGCTGGAGGATGACACCTAGTTTTTTGCGGAAAGGAGTATTTCAAACAGCGATTCTGTGTTTTTTCGCTGTCAGCTTGACTGCCTGGTTACATTGCTTGCTGACGGGCTATATTTATATAGTGGTACCTTGACATACGAGCAATTTGAGATACGAGTACAATTTTGGGTCATTATTTGTCTTGAGATACAAGACAAATTTTGATATATACGAGCAAACATTGGAGATTTTTTCAGTGTTTTTTTTCAGTTAGTTAGTGTGAAGGGGCGGAGCTTGTTTGCTAATGCAAGAGGAGTATATACTACTTCTCATTTGTGCGTACTAAAATGTGTTTGAATAGTACTACAATGTGTTTGAATAGTACTCCAATGTGCTTGAATAGTACTACAATACTACAATGTGTTTCAATAGTACTACAATGTGTTTCAATAGTACTACAATGTGTTTCAATAGTACTACAATGTGTTTGAATAGTACTCCAATGTGTTGGAATAGTACTACAATGTGTTTCAATAGTACTACAATGTGTTTCAATAGTACTACAATGTGTTTGAATAGTACTCCAATGTGTTGGAATAGTACTACAATGTGTTTCAATAGTACTACAATGTGTTTCAATAGTACTACAATGTGTTTCAATAGTACTCCAATGTGTTGGAATAGTACTACAATGTGTTTGAATAGTACTACAATGTGCTTAAATAGTACTACAATGTGTTTGAATAGTACTACATTTTAGTACTAAAGCGTGTTGCAATGCAAAAAACGCTCAAACATTGAATTTTGTCAAATATCTGATATCGTTAAAGTACTTTTCTAATTATGAATGTACAACCTTTATAGAAAAAAGTCAAACTTCAACTAAAACAGAAACAAACTACAAAAAACAACTGTTGATTAAAAAAAAAGCACAATAATTGACAAACTACGACTACCACAAAGCATTATTCCACCTAAAAACAATTCAAACGAGTGCAAATTACCCTCTTAAAACCAAACCTAATGTGTAAAAAATAGCGTCAATTCATTTAGCATAAACCACAGAAAATAAACTCACTTCAAAAACCCCCAAAAAGGCCCAAAAAACACCCGCATTTTCCACTACAAAACAACACATTGACACCTCAAGTTGATGTTAAACGCACTTGACAAAAAAAAATCAACAAAAAACTCACACTTCAGCCTTGTGTGTATATATATGTGTGGATGTGTGTGTGTGTATGTTATCCCTACCAAGATATGAATTCAGGCTGTCAGTTAAAAGCAACCTCACCTCTCTTATCAGCATCACAGGCTTTTCACCCGTGAAAGCGGCAGTTACTTGAGAGAAAAACACACAAAACACACATCTACACACACTAGGAATGGGTGAAAGTAATGGCGGTTTAGGGGGGGGGGGGGGGTAGTGGGGGAAATAGAAAAAAAAATATTAAAAAAAGAAGGAAGTGCCTTCAGGGGGAAGTTATTAAAGAAGGTGCAAGCTGGCTGAGACTTGGCAGGGGTTCAAAAAGGGGGTGGGGGGCCAAGGGGGGGTCCCGGTGTCGCCCCCTTTCCCGGCACCCGAATGGCAGTTGCTGGCACTGCCGCTAAATACACAATGCCTCGTGGCAAAACCGTGTCTTTCATTGACAGATGAGAAGTGTGAAGGGCTCAAGGGGAGTTGAGGGGGGGGGGGGGGGTGAGGGGGGGGGCTATTTGGGTGGTTGGAAGAGGGGGGTGGAGTTGTGGGGTGGTGGGTTTGATGAGAGGTGATAGGGGGATCGGGGTGGGGAGGTTGGATGTTGTGTGGGTTTTGTTAGGGGACTTTGGTTGTGGAGCACATGGGAAGAAATGTGGGTGGGAAATGTTGTTAGTTGGTTAAGAGATGGAATTGGACTTAGTTATGATTGGTTGTTTGTGGCGTTTTGGACTGTGATTGGGTGGCGGAGAGTTTGGGGTGTTCCAAAATGTTTTGGAGGTCTGTAGAATGAATTAAAGTATGTAAAATAGTGCTCTATTTATATAAAAATCTGAGTTAGGAAAAATCCAAGTTATGAAAAATCTGGGTTAGGGAAAGTCCAAGTTACGAAAAGTCCAAGTTACGAAAAGTCCAAGTTACGAAAAGTCCAAGTTCCGAAAAGTCCAAGTTACGAAAAGCCCAAGTTACGAAAAGCCCAAGTTACGAAAAGCCCAAGTTACGAAAAGTCCAAGTTACGAAAAGTCCAAGTTACGAAAAGTCCAAGTTCCGAAAAGTCCAAGTTCCGAAAAGTCCAAGTTACGAAAAGTCCAAGTTACGAGAAGTCCAAGTTACGAGAAGTCCAAGTTACGAAAAATCCAAGTTACGAAAGATCCAAGTTACGAAAGATCCAATTTACGAAAGATCTAAGTTACAATAAATCCAAGTTACAATAAATCCAAGTTACGAAAAATCCAAATTACAATAAATCCAAGTTACAAAGAAATTCTACTTACAATAAATCCAAATTACAAAAAACCCAACTTACAAAACAAATCCTGTAACTAATTTTGTAAGTAGAGGTACTACCATACTGAATGCTTAATCAAACAAGAACTTTTAAAAACCAATTCCTGCAAAACCCCTTTTCCCAAGCACCTTTTGCAACAAGTCAGTGCCTTTTCTGTTGTCTCGGCCTTCTTTTGGACCTGTTTTCAGTAAAGAGACAGAGATTTCCCCCCAGCGCGTACACAACATGCACCAGCACTCAGAAGATTTGCGCCCAGAACCCACTTGTCAAGCCGAGGACGATTCAGTCACGCCGCAGTTAAGCTCCAAACAATGACCTGAATGTAATGACAGACGACGACGCGGAGGCCCACATCTCCACTCCATCTGTTCCGTCTTAAATTATTGCTCTCACCCTAACAATAAGACGTTGAAAAAGGGCGCAATAAGATTTGAAATATAAAAAAAAATGGGGTAAAAATGCAATTTTTTAAAGTACCTCGATATACGAGCTTAATTCGTTCCGGGACTGAGCTCGTATGTGGATATACTCGTATCTCAAATGAACGTTTCCTATAGAAATTAAATAAAAACTTATTAATTGGTTCCAACCCTCTTAAAAAACACCAAAAACAGGATATAATGTGTTTGAATAGTACTATTATGTGTCTGAATAGTACTATTATGTGTCTGAATAGTACTATTATGTGTCTGAATAGTAGTCAAATGTGTTTTAATAGTACTAAAATGTGTTTAACAGTACTCAAGTGTTTGAAAAGTACTAAAATGTGTGTTGAATAGTACTACAATGTGTTTTAATAGTACTAAAATGTGTTTAACAGTACTCAAGTGTTTGAAAAGTACTAAAATGTGTTTGAATAGTACTACAATATGTTTTAATAGTACTAAAATGTTTAACAGTACTAAAATTAGACAGATTTAGCAGAAAAATTTACTAAAAACCAAGTTACAAAAAATCCAAGTTACACAAAATCCAAGTTACAAAAAATCCAAGTTACGACAAATCCAAGTTACACAAAATCCAAGTCACTCAAAATCAAAGTGTTGGGTTTATTCTGTTTTATTATTATAATAGTTATATTAATTCATTTCTTTATTAAATCAATCTCTTTCTTTTCTTTGTATTAATTCATTACTTTGTTAAATCATTCTCTTTCTGTTTTTCAAAAGTGTTGAGGTCACACCAAGTCATCTTTAACCTAGACAGCCTGTTCCAGGATGGTTATACAAACAATCCACCCAATCTGGGTCCTTGAGATTTGGTGGGCCCTTGGTGACGAGGACAGGGCTATTCGGACAATAACAAGAATATTGTTATCGTTATGTAACCGTACACTTCGGGTTTTTCTGTATGTAACGATTATATGATTATGATTATATTATATGATTCTTAGGTCAAGGAGGTTGTATAATTACTCTAATCTAAATGTTGTTAGGTCTAGTCCCTGTTTTTGTTATTAGTAAAATACCTTGATTGTTATTGTAGTCCCAGATGTTGTTTTTACTCATACGTGATGGAATGATCAACAACTCTGTAACTTGTGACCATAAGAATAGGACGAAAATGTCTATTCGAGGAGACGTTCGGAAGTCGTACGGTGACGCTTGCTGTAACTCTCCCTCCGGAGGCTATCTGTTGTATCCATTTCTATTTAATTAAATGTCAATAATTGAATAAGATGTCTTCCTGCAGTTATTGATAATTACGGACGAAGGTAATTATTAATGAACCTGACACAAAGCTAAATATTTCCTCAAAAATTCCACTCATATCTCAAATTTCCTGTACATCAATCCACTCATATGTCAAGGTACCACTGTATATTTCCAAGCAAATTTTCTCAATTAAAAGGTCCTCTTAACACGTAGCGCTAGTAATAATAGCATAATAGCATTCAGAATGGTGTAATGTACCTAAAACCCTGGCTAGTGTTTTCTAATGCTTTTTATAATTGGACGCCCACTTTAGAAGGTGGAAAAAAACGTCGAAAAAAATCATTTGTTAAGACTAAAAATAATAAGCGGCCTTGGTACTAATGCGGGGCTCTTTGAAGGCGACGGAAAAGTGGTGCAAAACACACCGCTAATTGAGTTTCGCCCCAAAAAAAATAACATTTTAAAAGTCATCATTTCATTTTAAACCGTTACATTTGGGGGAGGCGGGGCCAGCTTGAGTTTGTCATCCATTTGGAGGTTAATGGTCAAGTTTTAGGCTTTTAAATGTAGTAAAAAACACACTAAAAGGATTTACTCCAATTAATTGCAAAGTGTTTTTTTGCTGGTACTTTCAAATTGTGCGTAAATTGCTCTACTCGTGCAAAGATAAATGCCAGTTTCAGCCGTCTGGATGGTGATCATTTGGCCAAAACATTTTGCGCGTATTAAAAACATATCTGGTGTAGTCGACATGTCAATATTGGGTGTGGTTTAAAAACAAAAGAGAGTAAGATTTAGTTTTGTGTTGTTACTCTTACTGCAAATTTGCTAATAAAAATAATAAATATAATTATTTGGTGTATTTATTATTATTTGACCTCAGTAACGATTGAGAATTATATAATAGAATGCACTGAAAAAAGAAGTAAGATGTGTCAGTGAAAACAATATTCGTTATTTTTTTCCGTTTTTGTATACTGCCCCAAGTGGTAGGGGGTGGTATAACAACAGGAGATGAAAAATAACCCTAAAATTGGGAGTGTGTGGGTAAAAAAAATTGTCTTCAGAGAGTAATATTCATTCATTCATTCATTCGTTTTTGATAGGGCGTTTCCTGGTGAGGCTCGCGGGGTGCTGGAGACTGATTTTGCGAAAGTGCGCACTAAGTTTTTATACGTTATGATTGCATTTTTTACAGATATAACAAATATTTTATATTCTGCTTGTCCATTTTAAATGTATTCAGTCATTTAGTGAATTCTTAAGGGCCGCGGAGGGTGCTGGAGCACTAATAAAGAAAAAAAAAAAAAGTGAAAAAATTTTTAAAAAAATATTATAACAATAAAAAGAAAAAAACCTGTGATTAACAAACTAAATAAATCAAAGAAAAAAGGGTAAAAAAATTATAATCATAAAAAAAGAAAAAGAAAAACACTGATTAATAAACAAAATAAATCAAAGAAGTTAGAGTCAAAAAATGTAAATAAAATTATAATAATAATAATAAGAAAAAGAAAAACTTTGATTATTAAACAAAATAAATCATAGAAAATAGAGAAATAAATGAAAAAAATTTAATAAAAACCCCAATTAATAAACAAAATAAATCAAAGAAAATAAAGACAAAAAATGTAAAAAAAATCATAATAATAAAAAAGACAAACCCAGATTAATAAACAAAATAAATCAAAGAAAATAAAGATTAAAAAATATTTAAAAATAAATAATAACAAAAACCCCTAACATACTGTTACAGCAATTAAAAAAAAATCTAATTCAAACAAAAAAATAAATTTCAAAGCAAATCCACCCCCCATCAAAAACCACACCCGAATTCCCCACAACCCCCCAAAAAAACCCTCATTAACTCCGCCTCTGCCAAGGCCCAATTTAAAAACACACCAAAAAAAATGTTCTTTTGTTGATTTGCGAGTCCTTCTAACGCAAACTTCCTGCAGGCCTGTCTAAAGACCGACTTTAACGACTCGTACTCGGTGGGCACGCTCGCTCGCTAATAGCGCCTCGCAGGCGCCCGACCACTGCAAAAAAACCTAAAAAAAAGCCACACTCGGCTCCAGGATGGAGTGGACCCGACACACACATTAGCACCTCCGCTTCCGGCTCGCATTGCATCAACGTCAGTGAGCAAAAACATGTCCTCCATCTTCAAAACCACACCCGGCGGCACCCCGGGAGCACCTGCGGAGTCGTTATCTATCAAAAGATAATGGCCGGAGTCGGGTCCTTTTTTTCTGGCGAAGCGCTCAGTCGTACAAATTAACCGAGGAAGCCGGCTAGCTCGCCTTGTCGTAACGAGTGTGGACAAAAAAAAAAATAGAAAAGGACGATAAAATGAAACGAGGAAGACCAAAGCTTCGGGGTGAGGAATTTATAAGAGCGTGTCAGATTTTTCTTCTGGCAAACAAATAGAAATCAAATAGTTTAGAAAAGGTGTTTTTTGGGTGGTTTAACCGCTGGTTACAATCAATCAAAAGGAGAAGTAGTGATATTATTGTATTATACAATGTACGCGCATTGTAGTGGAATTTTGTGTATATCGCAATCAATCAAAAGAAGGAGAAGTGATGTTATGGTATATAAAATGTACGCGTATTGTACTGAAATTTCTCTTTTACGTTAGCCTACTATGTTTTTTTTTTTTTTATATTAACAAAATCGGCGGGCCGGATTAAAAAACTTAACGGGCCGGATGTGGCCCGCGGGCCGTAGTTTGCCCATGTCTGTATTAAACAGTACTTAAAGATATTAAACTCTCTCTCTTAGATATTAAACTAAACTAATAATTTTGAGAGCTGGTTTCAACAGTAAACTCTGTCATGTCAAACGTCTGGGCCACCAAACGTCCGGACCACCAAACGTCCGGGCCACCAAACGTCCGGGCGACCCAAACGTCCGGGCGACCCAAACGTCCTTTGCGACCAAACGTCCTTTGCGACCAAACGTCCTTTGCCACCAAACGTCCTTTGCCACCAAACGTCCTTTGCGACCAAACGTCCTTTGCCACCAAACGTCCTTTGCGACCAAACGTCCTTTGCCACCAAACGTCCTTTGCGACCAAACGTCCTTTGCCACCAAACGTCCTCTGCCACCAAACGTCCTTTGCCACCAAACGTCCTTTGCGACCAAACGTCCTTTGCAACCAAACGTCCTTTACGACCAAACGTCCTTTACGACCAAACGTCCTTTGCGACCAAACATCCTTTACGACCAAACATCCTTTGCGACCAAACGTCCTTTGCCACCAAACGTCCTTTGCGACCAAACGTCCTTTACAACCAAACGTCCTTTGCGACCAAACGTCCTTTGCGACCAAACGTCCTTTACGACCAAACGTCCTTTACGACCAAACGTCCTTTACGACCAAACGTCCGGGCGACCAAAACATCCAAGCACCCACTTAATAAGAAGAATTGCAATCACTATTAAGGGGAGCGATTCGCCCGAGGTTGCCAGGTATGAAGTCCTCAGTATAAAAAGTTTCGAAAGCTACTTATTTATAGGTCAAAAATGCCCCCAAATTTAATTGCGTCTGGCTTGGATTTGCAGACTGACTTCCTCAAACCCGTGCCATGTCACTTTAGTTAACGACACCAGAAGAGGGCGCCGCAATGGTAGCACTTGTGACAGATGTGAGCCTAATGGCGCTGAGAAGGACGCGTGGAGCCTGACCAGCTGGTAATGGACCTGGCGCCAACTGCCCATCCGGGTTGGCAGCTTGCTCCAAACATGCCAGTCCAGGCCCCGCCCCCCCCCCGTGACCGGTACGACGCCTCGGGGCCATCAGCTGCCAAAGCGTCACACGGGTTAGACTAACGGCACCCCCACACCGCGACCCCCCCACTTTGGTACGAGCCACTGAGGCATTTAATCTAATGAGAAAAGCTAGAAATTTGATTCGGGGAATGTAATATGCACTGACATGATACAAATTAGATGAAGTACCATTTGGTATAAGCAGTTTTTTGTGGTTATATTTTTATTTTTAGACTTTTTTCGGGGTTATTGATGAGTGAATAGGAAAGGAATGGTGGTCAATGATTGGTTAAGAGGTAGAGATGTAAATGAATGGTCACTGTTTTGGAGAATTGAAAAATATGGATTTAAGGTATAATTTGTCAAAGGAAAAGATAGTAAATGTATTAAATGGGATGCCAGGTTCTTAAATAGTACAATAGAAAAAAATGAAAGTAGTAGGAAGTAGTTGTAGCAAGTTTTACTACTATTCTGAGAAATTAAAACTGAACTTTGTTATGGTTTAAAACAAGGGTTTAGATTTTATGTGGGCCGACCCATTTTTGATATAATATTCAGATTTATTTTTTAATAAATGGATTAAAAAACTGGATTAAAAGCCCCGAATATTCAGTTTTTTGATAGATCTAAAACAATGTTTATTTTAGCTTTTTTTAAAAAAAATTTTAGATTTTACAAAATTATTTTTGAACTAAAAAAACTGAAAAAATGGATTAAAAAATGACAATTGTTGATTTAAAAAAGGGAAAAATCAGGAAATATAATATACATCTATACTCATCATTTGAATTTAATCCGAAAACTGAAAGTCGGCACTCATGATTGACTTTCGTGGGCCACAAAAAATGATGCGGCGGGCCAGATTTGGGCCCCTGGACCGCCACTTTGACACACGAGGTTTAAAGCATTACGAATTATATTCAAAAGCGGGGTAGCAATCAAGTGCTCTAAAAAAACCTTAATACTTAAGACAAGAATATATAAAAAAAAATAACAATGACGAAGGAATCAAATCAAAAAACCAAACCTGACGATCCCACAAAAAACATTATAGACAAAAAACAAAACAAAAACAACCAAAAACCTACCTAAACCAAACATTTTTGGCTATGAATTTAAATTTTGGGGCTTAATTAAAAGTCCAATTAATTTTTTGGGACAATTTTAAGTCTGAACAATACATTTTTGAACATTTAACGTCCTCTATTGGCATGTTTTCTTCTTCCTAAAACAGTCAAAACTTTAAAAAATAAAAATTTTGGCTACCAATTTAAATTTTGGGGCTCAATTAAAAGTCCAATTAATTTTTTGGGACAATTTTAAGTCTGAAAAATAAATTTTCGGACATTTAACGTCATTTCCTGGCAAGTTTTTTTCTTCCAAAAACAGTCAAAACTCCCCCAAAAAAGTTTCTCATTCAAAACCTGCTTGCATGAGTATTATTTTATTCTCCCACCTTTGTTTTTGAACCATTCTAACGTCCATTTTCACACATTCCGTCCAAAAACATCCCAAAAAAAATCCAATCCTCTTTCCAAACAGCGCCACCCAAGCAGGTATTGCCTGTCATAACATATTGCCATCCTCTAATTGGGTCATTTTTGATACCCCTGCCACGAGATGCCAGCATAATTGCCAAGAAAGCCGCCAGGGCCGAGGCTGGCACCCAATCAAAGAAAAGGCAACCAACGAACACTTGCCCCCCAGACAATCTGGCAACCGGAGTAGGAGCATCCCAAAAAACATGGCCCCACAGCTCCCGCCCAAACCATCAGGGTTTAATTGGAACATGGGCATTCCGGCGCCTTTTCAAAGGCGGAATCTTAATCCGCACGCTTGCTATGAAATTGGCCATTTTGTAGCCAGCTAGCTTCCCGCCTCCTTGTTTGCTAACGCTAGCTCGGATTGAAGCGGCGCCAAGAAATCCGCATCTCCACCAACACAACTACTATTTTAACGTAAATATGCTTGTTTTTGGACACTATTTTTGGATAAAAATAGCCCCAGAACCAGTCTGGATCAATATTTTTTACACAAAATGGTCAACAACACATCCATCCAGACACAAGACCAAATTTCTGGGTAAAATAACCCTCCGGAAATTGACTGGTTATAATGCAACTACTATTTTGTGCAAATATGCCTGTTTTTGGACACTATTTTTGCATGAAAATTGCCCAGTACCATCCTGGATCAATGTTTTTACACAAAATTGTGAAAAATACATCCAGCCAGGAATCTGACCATATTTCTGGGTAAAATAACCCTCCAGAAATCGACCAGTTATAATGAAACTAATATTTTAACGCAAATGTGCCTGTTTTGGACACTATTTTTGGATGGAAATAGCCCCAGAACGTCCATAGATCAATATTTTTACACAAAATGGTCAAAAATACATCAAGCAAGAAATTAGACCACATTTTTGCGCAAAATAACCCTCCAGAAATCGACCAGTTTCAATGAAACTAATATTTTAACGCAAATATGCCTGTTTTTGGACACTATTTTTGCATGAAAATAGCCCTAGACCCACCCTGGATCAATATTTTTTAACAAAATGGTCAAAAATACATTCAGCCAGGAATCTGACCACATTTTTGTATGAAATAACCCTCCAGATATCGACCTGTTATAATGCAACTACTATTTTAGGGCAAATATGCCTGTTTTGGACACTATTTTTGGATGGAAATAACCCCAGAACATCCACTGATCAATATTTTTACACAAAATGGTCAAAAATAATCATCTATGGATGTTTTGGGGCTATTTCCATCCATAAATAAAAATAAAACCACAATTTTAACGCAAATATGCCTGTTTTGGACAATATTTCTGGATGGAAATAGCCCTAGAACCACCCTAGATCAGTATTTTTATACAAAATGGTCAAAAATATTGATCCGGAGTGGTTCTGGGGCTATTTCCATTCAGAAATAGTGTCCAAAACAGGCATATTTGCATTAAAATAGTGGTTTTATTTTTATTTATGGATGGAAATAGCCCCAAAACATCCATAGATTATTTTTGACCATTTTGTGTAAAAATATTGATCTATGGATGTTCTGGGGTTATTTCCATCCAGAAATAGTGTCCAAAATAAGCATATTTGCATTAAAATAGTAGTTGCATTATAACCAGTCGGTTTTTGGAGGGTTATTTTACCCGGATATATGGTCAGATTCCCTATTTTTGACCATTTTGTGTAAAAATATTGATCCATGCTGGTTCTGGGGCTATTTCCATCCAGAAATAATGTCCAAAACAAGCATATTTGCATTAAAATAGTGCTTTTATTTTCATTTCTGGCTAAAAATAGCCCCAAAACCACCCTGGATCAATATTTTTACACCAAAACGCCGCTGGTTTGACCACCCTGTCCACTAGTTTCCCTGATCTTCCACCCGCGTTTTACCGAATATACGAACGTGACCAACCTTGGGAACGAACATATGTTAGCGCCACACTTTAGCATGAAACGTTAACAGGTTTTTTAAGGGTGTGGGTTGCGCCAATTGACGCTAGCGGCCACGCGTGGGTGAGCCTGGCGAGATCTTTAAAAAACGGTGCAAAAACGCACCCAAAAAGTAACATCATTCGTCGTGTCGCGAGGACGGCGAGGCGGATTTCGCTTTTGTGTGGCGGCATGTGCCTTCCAGTCAACCTGGCATTGACTGGCAACCCACAAAAAACCCACTCCGGCTGCTTTCTGACCGAAGGGAACTTGTTTAATTAACTACGCCGCCATCATTCCAAGAAAATGTTTCGTTTTTTAGCCTCCAGCTGTTGACCGGCTATAGAAGGGGGCGGGGCTTGAGTTTATTGACATATTAGCCCCACGGTGGGGTCCAAATTCCAACAAAAAAAAACAAAGATGGACTCTGGTTGTCATGCCAGAATGTATCACGCTTGAGCTTTTTGGTTCATGAATTAAACATGAGATCTGGAGGAGTTCTTTTAAAAAAAGAAAAAGACCCAGAGGATGTTTCTCTCAGATTCTCACCCACGCTTTTTTTTTTTTTGCTTCCTTTCTATCTCTTTTTTTGTGTTTTTTCTTTCTCACAATTCGGGGGAAATCAGATGGAGATGAAGAATGAGGGGCGGGGCTTATAAATGGGTTGCAAAGGTGAATTGCCATAAAGACCCTTAGCTACTAAAGTCTAAATATGGTACAGCATTGGTGAAAACATTGGGAAAATGCCAGGTTATCTTTAGGTTTACCAATGAGGCCGTGACCGGACGTTTGGTCGCCAGACGTTTTGGTCGCCGGTCAAATGGTGGCAGAAAGTTTACTGTTGAAAGCAGCTCTCAAAATTATATACATGAGAGAGAGAGTTTAATATCCAAGTACTGTTAAATATCTAAGTACTGTAAAAAAACGACTCTAAAAATTATATTCATGAGAGTTTGATATCTAAATATCTACTGTTTTCAACAGTACTTAGATATTAAACAGTACTTAGATATTAAATAGTACTTAAATACTAAACAGTATTTAGATATTAAATTGTACTTAGATATCACAGAGTACTTAGATATTAAACAGTACTTAGATATTAAACAGTACTTAGATACTAAACAGTATTTAGATATTAATCTGTACTTAGATATTAAATAGTACTTAAATACTAAACAGTATTTAGATATTAAACTGTACTTAGATATCACAGAGTACTTAGATATTAAACAGTACTTAGATATTAAACAGTACTTAGATACTAAACAGTATTTAGATATTAATCTGTACTTAGATATTACACATTACTTAGATATTAAACCGTAATTAGATATTAAACAGTACTTAGATATTAAACAGTACTTAGATATGAAACAGTACTTAGATATTAAACAGTACTTAGATATTAAACAGTACTTGGATATTAAACAGTACTTGGATATTAAAAAGTACTTAGATATGAAACAGTACTTAGATATTAAACAGTACTTAGATATGAAACAGTACTTAGATATTAAACAGTACTTAGATATGAAACAGTACTTAGATATGAAACAGCACTTACTGTTACTAATTCTCAATAGCGCCAAAGCTTTTAAACACACACACACACACACACACACACACGACAACACCATCTGAAGTATAAAATACACGCTATGACGCAAAAATACAAACACTGCTTAATCCCCAGAAAAATGACAACATAAAACACCCTCACGAGTCCTTTTACAGATAAATGAAATAATTAGGCACAACTCCCCTGTGGCCTTTGCCATTTTTAATTTCTTTTAAAAGGGAATAATTAAGCTGTTGTCTTCCTGTTGTCTCGCCCTCTAAAACTTTAATCATCCAGTCCCTCCCCAGGGGGTGCTTAGGTACTTGATATATAAACGCAAACCCCTGATTCAAACGCTAACTTTTGTAGCAAATTAAGGTACCGTATTTTCACGACTATAAGGCACATTGCATTATAAGGCGAACCCTCAATGAATGACATTTTTCCATATATAAGGCGCACTGGATTATAAGGCGCACCCTCAATGAATGGCACGTTTTAAGTTTTTTCCATATATAAGGCGCACTGGATTATAAGGCGCCCTGTCTATTTTGCAGAAAATTTAAGACTTTTAAGTGCGCCTTATAGTCGTGAAAATACAGTATGTTGTTTTTTTAAGGATTTTTGTGTTTTTTTTCTGCGTGGAGGCCACTATTGGTTGAAGTACTATTGTTTATTCAATATATTTTTTTGCATTTATCAGTGTCAGTACAGATTTTGTTGTTTTCCAGCCTTATTCTATTTCAAACTTGACTGTAGAAGCTAAATACCTTTTTGTCCATATATAAGGCGCACCACATTATAAGGCGCACCACATTATAAGGCGCACCACATTATAAGGCGCACCACATTATAGGGCGCACCCTCAATGAATGATATTTCTTCCATATATAAGGCGCACTGGATTATAAGGCGCCCTGTCTATTTTGGAGAACATTTAAGACTTTTAAGTGCGCCTTATAGTCGTGAAAATACGGTACTCATATGTGCGTAAAAAAAAACGGGTTGGAACCAAGCAGGTGGGAGGCCAATTTTAATTGGACGAGAGTTTGAAGGGAGTCCCACCTGAGGTTTGGAAGGGACTTAATTATAAGCAAACATGGCCGCCGATATCGATACGAGGGAAAACCGCAGCGAAGCGGAGGGTTAAGAATAATCTAGCTAGCCCCCGTGGGTCATCGTGTGTTGTAAACAAGTAGGATTCCGCCCCAAAATATAATGAAATTCAAGAAAAAATAAAAACAGTAGCAGAGATAAGTTGTATGAAATCGATACAGGGAATCAAAGATGGTGGGATAAATTGAGGGGGGTTTTGGTTCAATGTTAGAACAGTTTGACAGGCTAGTAGTGTTGATGTTGGGATTGGATTGGCTATAAATTGCACTGATTGGGAGTTTGTCTGCTTGTGGCCTGTGATTGGCTGGGTACTGATTCAGGGGGTGATTATGCCAGGTGTTTGATGTTAGTAGGGATAGGCTCTGGCACCCCCGGGACTTTTGTGAGGCTAAGCGGTTGAGAAAATGAATGAATGAATAAATGGATGAGATAAGAGATTTTTAGTGATTTTTTTGTGTATTTTTTGGTGTGATTTTTTGGTGTGATTTTCTGGTGTGATTTTTTGGTGTGATTTTTTGGTGTGATTTTTTGGTGTGATTTTTTGGTGTGATTTTTTGGTGTGATTTTTTGGTGTGATTTTTTGGTGTGATTTTTTGGTGTGATTTTTTGGTGTGATTTTTTGGTGTGATTTTTTGGTGTGATTTTTTGGTGTGATTTTTTGGTGTGATTTTTTTGGTGTGATTTTTTGGTGCAATTTTTTGGTGTGGTGTTTGGTATGGTTTTTGGTGCAATTTTTGGTGTGATTTCCGGTGTGATTTTTTAGGGATTTTTTTGTGTAATTTTTTTATGTGATTTTTGGTTTGATTTTTGGTTTGATTTTTGTTGTGGTTTTTGGTGTGGTTTTTGGTATGGTTTTTGGTGTGATTGTTGGTGTGATTGTTGGTGTGATTGTTGGTGTGATTGTTGGCGTGATTTTGGGGGGATTTTTTTGTGATTTTTTGTGTGATTATTTGTGTTTTTTGTGTGTTTTTTTTGTGTGATTTACTTTTGTGTGATTTTTTGTGGGACCCTGAATGGATATTTTTTTTTTGAGTTGCAATGTTCATTAAAAAAATAAAGGGAAAACCAAAATCATATAGGAGTGAGTAAAAAAACTCAACAGTATGGAATAGGTTAAAAAAACAAAGTACCTGAAAAATAACCCCCAAAAACATGCATATGCTAACAAATGTCAAAACAACAACCCAAAAACTGCTCACTACTATCTTTTCTATTTTTTCAGTCATAAACAACAAAATCTACAAGACCACCTTCCACCAAAATCACCTTGCGCCACTCATTGTCCACATCTCCTCCCCAATCAACCCTTTAAGAACCCACTTTTTATCCGATCCTTCAAAGTTAAACTCTATAAAAGTGCTCTAAAACCACTTAAATGATTAAAAAAACCCTCGCTCACGTCACAGCGGAATCTCACGACGGCCACTTTACTTGTTTTTTCTTCCCCGAGCCATCACCGTTTGAACTCTAGTTTGTTACGAGATGTTCCCGGCACTTAAAGGTAATTATTTAAATAAATAAAAAGCAGCAAAATGACACTAACGAGGCAAAAACGCCGCCTTTTTAAGACTTTGTGTCTTGTTTAGCCGTTTGACAGCGGCTTATAGACGCGTTCCATCGGAATTGGCCGGCAAATTGCCTCTAGATTTATTAAAAGTGCACCTTAAAGGAGCCAGTTAAATTAGCATTTCACTTGCAGATTTTTTTGTTGTTTTTTTGTGGGTGTCAACCTCCCTTAAACGAGAGGTCAACCGTCAGCTTGGGTTTTGCGGAGGAGGATTTCCGTCAATTGCGAGGCATTTTGGAGCTATCAGAAAGGGTCAGGGACCTTTTACTTTAATTTTTTTTTATCTTCTACCCGCGTTTTGGACGAGCTCGCGCGCATTTACGCGGGTTGTCTTTACAACCTTCTCAAACTAGGTTTTTTTACAGTAAGAACTTTGAGACAAAACATTGGGTACACGTAAGACCTGTCAACAATTACGTTTTTCTCGTACTTAATACATTTTTTAACCAAATAAAATTGTGTACGCCGTATAACAACTTTTTGACGGAATTGTTTTTTAATTAAGTTATTTTTTTTGTAAAAATGGCATATATAGGCACAAGACTTTCAATGTTGATATACTTATCCACTAGTAGAAGTTGTTATTTTCTGTTTTGCAGTAAGAAAACAACCATTAGTGGATGAATTACTAATTTTTTTTATGATATTGACCCTAATAATGTTGTTTTGGTTCATATCATAGCTCAGAAATACTAAATGCGATGATTTTTATTAAGATTTTCCCTTCAAAGTAACACATTTGTGATTGAATATGGAGGGGAAAATTTTGAATGAAGGGACAGCTTATACGCGAGAAATTGTAAAATTCAACCATTTTAAGGCAATTTTAAGGGGCGACTTATACACGAGAAATTGTCAAATTCAACGTTTTAAAGGCAATTTTAAGGGGCGGCTTATACACAAGAAATTGTAAATAATTCCCTTCAAAGTACTACATTTGTACTCCCTATTAAAATCATGAATTATGGAAGGGAAAATTCTGAATCAGGGGGCGGCTTATACGGGGGAAATTGTCAAATTCAATGATTTTAAGGCAATTTTAAGGGTGTGGCATATACGCAAGAAATTGTAAAATTCAACAATTTTAAGGGAATTTTAAAGGGCGGCTTTTACGCAAGAAATTGTAAAATTCAACGATTTTAAGACAATTTTAAGAAGACTTGTACACGAGAAATTGTCAAATTCAACGATTTTAAGGCAATTTTAAGAAGACTTGTACACGAGAAATTGTCAAATTCAACGATTTTAAGGCAATTTTAAAGTGGCGGCTTATATGCGAGAAATAGTCAAATTCAACGATTTTAAGGCAACTTTAAGGGTGTGGCTTATACACATTGGGTAGCTTATATGCAATAAAATATGGTAATAAGGCGAATTGCAATCATCAATACATATATTCGATTGGGTTGTGGTTTTTAAAGTACATTTCTACAGTGTAGCTATTCACTTTTTGCCAGGGTGGTCTACAACTAGAATGGGGGGGGGGGGGGGGGGTGTACTACATTCCTCACCCGAGAAAAATGCATCCCAGACAGATTATGTTTTGCAGTTGCGCCTCTAGAAAAATGTTGCACTGATATATGGCCGTTAAGACAAAGTATTAGCATTAGCAGCACATATTTTGTAAGCCTCAGCACGTTTTCCACCATATCAACACAAAGTTGAGTCTCCGCCCACTTGCCAACATTATCTCATGGTGGGGGTGGGTTTTTCGGGGGTGGGTGGGTTTCAGGGGGAGGGTCTTCGCCTCAAGTGGCTGATGCGCTTTTAAAATGTATGTTACGCCATTTGCCTGCTAGCCAGGTATTCGCACATAAAAGAAGATAAACAACAAGTGGAGTTGGGAGTAGAACAGGGGGGGGATAGGCCCCGCCCCCTTTGAGGATACGGACCCCCGGGGGAATATATTTACTGGCTGTCAAGGTTTGATACATTCACAAGTTTGGCTACGATTAATCTGGACAAACAAATGTGTTTGTGGCTATCTAGCCCGCATACCTGTGTGTGCTAAGTGGGAGGGGGTGAGTTAGCGTAACATGCTGTCGCTAAGTCAGTGGGCCGCTAGGCTATCGTTAATTTCACAAAATGATCCTGGGGGTTAGGGTTTGTTCCCAGAGATGAACTAAACCTGTACTGAAAATGTCTTTTTTAGCATGTTGATTTGCAGTTCTGGGGTCGAGGGTTCGATTCCTGGTTGGGCTTCACTATGTGGAGTTTGCATGTTCTGCCCATGGATTTTTTTTGGCTGCCCACGTCCAATAAAACTTATTAGAATAGCTGGTTTGGAGACTCTAAATTGCCCCTAGCTATTATTTGGGTAATTTTATCTAAATATATACAATTTAGGGGGTCGGCCTAGCTGTTCTAGGGTCCTCGGTTCGACCCCAGGTTGGTCCTCCTATGGGGAGTTTGTATGTTCTCCCCTAGGCTTGTGTGGGGGTTTTTCTGGGTACTCCAGTTTCCTCCCATTTTCCCAAAATATGTATGCTAAGCTAGCTGGCTAATAGTCTAAATTATATTAGCGTAAATGGTTTTTATCTACTTGTTAAAACATAACTTTAATATCATTACCCTATCTTAACACACACCTGTACGCCATTTGGCTCAAAACACCATGTCTTTCCGAATTTAATTACCACTTATCAAAAATACGCCACCAAAAATTCATCAAAAATCAGACCGGTATACAGTGTTCCCTCGGTTATCGCGGTTAATGGGGACCGGGACCACCCGCGATAAGTAAATTTCCGCTAAGTAGGGATTCCCCTTCAAAAATGCTTAATTTGAATTTAATTCAATTTTTTAAAAAAAAAATTAAAGAAAATGTAGAATGTTTTTTTTATTTTTTTTTGAATTTTTTTAATTTTTTTGTTGTTTTTTTTTGAATTATTTTTTTTTTTTTTTTTTTTTTATTTTTTTTTTTTTTTTACCCCCTGTATACAGTACACCATATAGAATACGAGTAGAGAGAGTGAAATTCATGTTATAACAAAAAAAAACTGTAAAATATGTGGTTTCAATGTAATATTTGTATTTTTTTTCCCCAAATAAATCCCCCAAAAAATCCACGAAGCTCTTAGTCCGTGATAGCTGAACCGCGAAGTAGCGAGGGAACACTGTACTCGCCAATGGCGATGGATAAATTAAGAAGGGAAAATAGCTTTGGGAGTTAAATCAAAAAATAGGAAAAAAAAGTCTGTCAACGCATTCGGGCAAATATCAGGACGACCATAGAGGCTAAGGTGGCCCTGGGTGACCATTAGGATGCAGTGAGCGCCATCTCTTCGCGTAAAAAGGTCACCTCGGCTCCCTCGGCGGGTAAATACGCAGACGTATACAAATGGCGCTTGAAATGGCTCACCTTAAGAAGGCATTAGGCTCCTTTTCCCATTGAACTTCAAGTCCTTCGCCTCCATTAAACTTCACTTTTGGCATTTCAACCCTTGGCGCTAAATAGAGGCGCTTCATGCAAAAAAAAGGACGCCATGTCTTGGGAATTGTTCCATTTGGTTGATAATTGGACATCTAAAAGAAAAGAAAAGACAAATTGGCATTTAAGGTAAGGTTGATAGCTTGAGATGAACTTGAAGGTCGATTGGCGTTTTGGTTGAATTAATTGTGTGTGGGTGATGTGTAATTTTTTTGGGGGGTGTAGGGTTGGTGATGCAAGTGTTTTGACATTTTTTGGGGGGGTTAGCTAGTAAGATTTAGTAGATTTGTAGAAAGAGACTTGGAAATGTGCAAAAAAATATTTTTAAACAAAGTTAATCATTATTTGGACAAAAAAATGAGTCAAAATTTTACCGTAATTTAAAGATGGATGGTCCTACCGAACTATTTTTTTGGTAAAAACTATTTTTGGGATTTAATATGAAAAATGATGGCAATTGCTCAGAATTGATTGCCCAGATGATTGATTAAAACAAAACTATCTGAAATGTTTTGTGACATAATTATTCAGTCAAAATGTATATTTTTAAGATGCAAAATACTGCATTTCGCATATTTTAAAGTTGTAAAATACCATATTTTTCAGACTATGAGTTGTATAGGAAGCTGCTAATATAACATTTACAGTTTTTGCATAAATGTAGCCTTAAAAAATAGGTTTTTGGTGGTGAGAGAAAAAAATCAAGGGATTTTTAAGTCGCACTGGACTATAAGTCGCATTTTAGGGAGTGTAATTTTTTTAATGTGATCAGAAACTAAGAACAAATATAGATTAAAGTAAAATTGTTAAATAGAGAACAACAGAATAAGTGGGCACCTTATAACATAGTATTTAAATTTTTGGGGGAAAACTATAGCCTTAAAAAAAGAAGTTTTCGGTGATCTGAGATTTAAAAAAAAGTATTTTTAAGTCGCACTGGAGTATAAGTCGCATTTTAGGGAGTGTAATTTTTATATGCCTATTTTATTATAACATTTACAGTTTTTTGGGATAACTACAGCCTTAAAAAAAGATTTTCGTTGGTCGGAGAGGAAAAAAAAATATTTTTTTTAAGTCGTACTGGAGTATAAGTCGCATTTTAGTGAGGGTCATTTTTTTATATGATCAGAAACTAAGAACAAATATAAATTAACGTTTAACCTAATATTTACAGGGTTTTTTTCGGATAACTACAGCCTTAAAAATATATTTTTGGTGGTCGGAGAGAAAAAAAATGATTTTTTAAGTCGTACTGGACTATAAGTCGCATTTTAGGGGTCATTTCTTATACGATCAGAAACCAAGAACAAATATAGATTAACGTTTAACATAATATTTACAGTTTTTTGGATAACTATATCCTTAAAAAACAGCTTTTCGATAGTCAGAGAGAAAAAAACTAGTCGCATTTGAATATTACTCGAAAACTATCAAAAAAAGTATGACTTATAGTCCCAAAAAAACACAGTACATGTACACAGTCATTGTTAAACTCTAAAAAAAAGCAGAAATAAAACTTTTCTCCCAAAAATCCAAAGCTGTGTGCCACTACTATTGCAAAGCAGTAGAGCATATACAGTCTGACACTGATTGACCAAGAGCTCATCTCGTTGGACTTGAGCTGTGAGTCAAGTGTTGTTGGGACCCCTCCAGGTCCACCGTCAGGCTCAAGCGCCCCGGCGGGCCCCCGCCGGCCCTGGCTGCTGTCAAACCGCATCCAACCGGGAGCCTAACCCGTGTTGTCAGTGCCCCGCGTCCACTCCAAAAACACACCTGAACTTGGGTACGCCTTGAAATCTGGCCCCCACAGCGACGCTGGATTGTTGCGGGGGGTGACGGAGCAAGGTGGGGGGGTTGTATTAGGTCACACTACAGCACGCAAGTTTCTTGTGTAAAATATCGCTTTAACATGGGGAGTAGAAATTGAAAAACAAGTTTTTTTTTAGAGAAATCACATCTTTTAGTCCTTGAATTTCATTAAATTTCCTTAAATTAACCTTTAAATGAACCAAAAACCCAAAGAAATGCAGTTTTTAAAAAAAATATATATAAAAGAATTCTTGAAAATTAAAAAAATATATCAAAAATGTCAAAAGTGGTCCTAAAATAATTGCGCTTTAAATTTCTTGCCAAATATGGTAATAAACTAATTT
This sequence comes from Stigmatopora nigra, assembly GCF_051989575.1. NCBI lineage: Eukaryota > Metazoa > Chordata > Actinopteri > Syngnathiformes > Syngnathidae > Stigmatopora > Stigmatopora nigra. Next base: position 14,077,315 of record NC_135514.1, on the reverse strand, counting down.
GGCTATTGATTTTTTAAGCAGAAATTGTTTAATTTTTGATAGTATTATTTTTACTAGCTAAAGAGTTAGCTAGTTTTGAGAAAAAAGCAAATGATACTTTGACAGTTTATTACCAACGAACATTGAATATGGAGCAGAAATATGAAGCCTATTTTTTTAAAGAATTAACAACCCTTAGCTAAAGACCAAAAGCTAACATTAGCACTGTTTTGCAACCCAATAACTGCGACTATGCCAAGTTTTTTACGATACAAAACTCACTTATCGATCTATAAGCTGATCTAATTGATTTTTTTATAGTTTATTACCAACTAACAGTGAATATGTAGCAGAAAAGTCAAACCTATTTTTTAAAGAATGTACAACCCCTTGCTAAAGAGCTAGCCAGCCCTGAAAAAAAGCTAATGTAAGTATTACACTCATCGATACTTTGATATTTTATAACCAACGGACATTGAACATGGAATACAAGGCCTGAATTCTCTTAAAACTCCCGTCCCAGAGGACTTTTTGGGCACCCGCCGGCACCGAATCCCAACGGATGCTCGCCATGCTACGCTTAACGGGCGCACTGTTGGAGTCCCCCAATGGGAATTCCCAGCAAAGACAATGGGAAAGCTTACTATTGTAAACAACAGACTCCTTTATGCCAGCCTGCTACAATAGCATGGCAAGAAAAGTGTGAGTGGGTTCAATATAGAAAAACGATGATCTGCCATATTTTCTCACATATAAGCCGCCTCTGCATATAAGCCATACCCTTAAAATTGCCTTAAAATGGTTGAATTTTACTTGACTTTGTACTTTATACTTTTTACTTTAATGATGAGTGATGCGTATGTTAATACTTTAGTCCTTTTTTCTGTTTATGTTTCATATGTACTGTTAACAGATGCACTTTTTTATGTACCGTATTTTCACGACTATAAGGCGCACTTAAAAGTCTTAAATTTTCTCCAAAATAGACAGTGCGCCTTATAATCCAGTGCGCCTTATATATGGAAAAAAGAGAAAACCAAAATTACCACTGTCGGATATTAAAAAAACACAAACGCCTGAACTGAAACAATACTGTTAAATATGCAGATCAGCCATCTTAGTTTACAAAATCTTCCATCATATAGCTCCTCCCCCACTGCAAGATTTTATGCAAAAAAATTCAAAACATCAACAATGGCTGGCTCTAGAGGTGACTGTAAAGTAGTGAGTGCTTCATACCTGGAAGTCAATAGCAATTACCGTATTTTCACCACTATAAGGCACACTTAAGTCTTACATTTTCTCCAAAATAGACAGGGCGCCTTATATATGGAAAAAAATGGATTCATTGAGGGTGCGCCTTATAATGCGGTGCGCCTTATAGTCGTTAAAATACGGTATGTTAATACTTGAGTCTTTTCTTTCAGTTTATGTTTCATATGTACTGTTAACGGATGCACTTTTCTATATGTATCATATCTTGTGCTGACCCCCCCCCCCCCCCGTACCCTTGATTCAGTCGTATATTTTTTTAGCGACAAATACGGCTTATATGTGAGAAAATACAGCAATTGACAGAGTCGAGACAAAACAGTGGAATGACGTCACGGCATTGGAAAACCCGCGCCGTACCGCCGTGATGCTAAAACGTTTGTGAAAGGCAGTCTGATGTGAAAGGATGGTTCCTCTTGAAATTCATATTCGCTTACTGCCAAGCTCTCCGAGTAATGGCTGTTTACAAGATAAAAGGAGAGGAAAAATGGCCACTCCGGCTCGCTCCGACACGAGCTCCTCTTATGAAATTAGGCCGATAAAAACAGCTCGCCGGGTTGCCATGTCAAGAAAACCTTGCCCGTGAGCATTATTAATGGAATCCTAGCGGCGTGTCATTTTTCCACATCACCAACGACTTGGCAATGGCGGACTTTTGCCTCCAGCAAAGTGTACATAAAGAGGGTGAGGTTAATTTTTTTTTTGGGCCCCTACTGGGGGGGAAGGGGGTCGTTTTAAAGCGGCGCCCAAACAAAGCGGCGTTGGGAAAGACCTTCCGCTTAAACCGAGTCATAAATCAGACATGGTGACGAAAAGGGGCGGAGCAATATTTAGCAAAACGGGAAAAAAAAATGGAGGCTTATATGCGAGTTATGTTGGAGCAATTTTTGTATACAATACTATAATAAAAATTATTAAATTTCTGGAGGGGAAAATAAAAATAACAAGTAAAACGTCTTTCGCCATAGCAATGAAACTAATTGGTTGAAAAAGTTTGCTTTTGGCTATGTTGTTTTCGATAATAACAATGGCTATTTGGCCAAATAGCCCAATGGTATTTTTTAATGGGTTTTGAGCTTTTTTGGTATTATTTTTTGGAAGAAAAGGACAACTGGTTGTAGCCCAGTCAGATTTAGGATTTAATTACCATATTTTCTCATATGTAAACTGCCCAATGTGTTATGTTACGAGCGCGTTGCCGTGCAAAATAGTCTCTAAAATTCTATTAAACACATTTAAGTACTATTAACCACATTTTGGTACTATTAACCACATTTTAGTACTGTTAAACACATTTTAGTACTATAAAACCACTAGTTATTTGTTACTTTGTGAATAGATGGCGAACTAGAACAAATACAAATATTTTTCCAATAAAATATCCTGTTTTGGGGTGTTTTTTTTTCAGAGCGTTGGAACAAATTATTTCTTTTTTTTAGTTCATTTCTATGGGAAACTTTTGCACTTTGTCAAATATCAGATATTGTTAATATACTTTTCTAATTATGGATGTGAAGTTTGGTGTAAGGATATTTTCACTCATTATTGGCATTCGTGAATTCCGCCTGTTTACCGATTTTTCCCCCCAAAAAATCAAGTTCTAAAATTCTATTAAACACATTTTAGTGCAATTAAACCACTAGTTATTTTTTACTTTGTTAATAGATGGCAAATTAGAACAATTAAAATGTTTTTCCAATCCAATATCCTGTTTTGGTGTTTTTTTCAGACGTTTTGAACAAAATAATTCGTTTTTTTGGTTCATTTCTATGGTAAACGTTTGCACTTTGTCAAATATCATTTATTGTAAATGTACTTTTCTAATTATGTAAGTGAAGTTTAGTGTCATCATTGTCATTCGTGAATTCCGCCCGGTTACCGTTTTTTTCCGCCAAAAAAAAAATCAAGAAAGCCGGATTGGTTGACTCAAAAACCCCTCACATCAAAGGAAAACCCACCCCAGATAATCCTTGAGTCATCCAAGAATCAGGACAGATTTTGATCTCACACACGACAAAAAAAACACTCCAACTGTCGCTAAACGGAAAACGGGATGCGACGCCACGTTTTTTTTTCCAGTAGCGACCCTCCCGCCGCCATTCGCTTTTCGTCCGGACTTCTGAGGGATTAGCGCAATTGTGCTGAGGTGGCGAAAAAAAACTGCGAGATGACACTGGCGACGCCTTGAATGTTGAACACATTGGAATTAAAGGCAAGAAAGGGAATTAATGGGAAAAGGCGGAGTCATGGAGGCAACAAGGTGGTACTGGTTTTGGAGGAAGGTTATAGAAATATTGGATTGGATTTGAGTGGATAACTTTATTCATCCCGTATTGTATGTATATATGAGTAAATATGTATAAATATGTATACAAGTATATGTGTATAAGAGTATATATGTGTCTATATGTATATATATGAGTATATATGAGTATATATGTGTAAATGTGTATATATGAGTATATATGTATATATATGTATATACGAGTATATATGAGTATATATGAGCATATGAGTGTGTGAATGTATGTGTGTATACATGTGTGTACATGTGTGTACATGTGTGTACATGTGTGTAAATGTGTGTACATGAGTGTACATGTGTGTACATGTGTGTACAAGTGTGTACAAGTGTGTACAAGTGTGTACAAGTGTGTACAAGTGTGTACAAGTGTGTACAAGTGTGTACAAGTGTGTACAAGTGTGTACAAGTGTGTACAAGTTTGTACAAGTGTGTACAAGTGTGTACATGTGTGTACAAGTGTGTATGTGTATATATGTGTATATATGTGTATATATGTGTATATATGTGTATATATGTGTATATATGTGTATATATGTGTATATTTGTGTATGTATATGTGTATATATGTGTATATATGTGTATATACGTGTATATACGTGTATATATGTGCATATATGTGTAGACATGTGTAGACATGTGTATATATGTGTGTATATTTGTGTATATGTGTGTATATGTGTATATTTGTGTATATGTGTGTATATATGTGTGTATATATGTGTATATGTGTATATGTGTATATTTGTGTATATGTGTGTATATATGTGTGTATATATGTGTATATGTGTACATATGTGTATATATGTTTCTATATGTGTATATACGTGTATATATGTGTATGTATGTGTAGAAATGTGTATATGTGTGTATACGTATGTACATGCATGCATACGCTAGGTCCTAACACAGCCCTATTTTTTGTTAAAGACCCTGACAGCTGATGGTAGGAAGGATCTACAGAAGCACTCCTTCCTGCAATGAGGGATCAGCAATCTATTGCTGAAAGAACTTTGGAGGGATTCCACAGACTCATACAGGTAGGTTGGGAGGAGCTGTCCATGATGGACATCATCCTAGTCAGCATCCTCCACTCTCCCACTTCCTCCACAAAGTCCAAAAGGACATCCCAGAATAGTTACTGTCCCTATCAGTGGTCCTCAATAGGAGTGGACTAGTCTAGTTTAGTCTATAATAGGATCGTTGCGGGTAAAAAAAAAAAAGCTAATGGCGCGCACGTTTTGCAATTACGGCATTGTACATTTTTTTAAAGAAATAAAACAGGGTAATTTCCACAGTTTAAGCGGCAAAGTAAAGAAAATGATTTCATTCACCTGACACCAAAAGAACAAGCTGGCACTCGGAGGAGGGCAAATTAAATTAAGCGTCCCAGGAAAACGTTACGGGAGGAAAAACTTGGCCGCTGCGGAATGGATTTACGGCTGTAAATCTGATGGAGCTCGTCGCTAATGCCGTATAAATCCTCGCCTTTCATTACGGCATTATACCCAAACGTGGCGGAACGGGGGCGACGGATCCTATTTGACATTCCGTTACCGGAGCAGTTGTGTTAAAGCTTCACACTTTAAGCCCTTGGAAGCTAATACATAAATGTATTATTATTATTACATATACAGATACTCGACATAAGGTTTTTTTTTTTCGTATCTAAGAGACGATTTCCTTCCAATTTTTTTGAAATTGTACCAGAAATTGAGAAGTGTAATGAGGTCTTGGCAACAATGCTAGCTAATCGGCTCAGCTGTTATTGCGAAAAAATTGGATTTATACAACGTGCTGGCTTTGTTGATATTTTTTTTGCTCAATAGGATGTCAATTTCGGGGTGATTTGAAGGTGATTTTTTTAAATTAGAGCAGTTGTGTTAAAAGAGAATTTAGTGGGTGGAGATATTTGGGCAAAAGAGATCGCAAGTGGGCGGGGCTTATAGTTATTTTAGAAAATGATGATGATGATGATGATGATGATGATGATGATGAGGTTTTTGTTTGGTATCTGTGACCGATACGATCCAGATTAGAACCGAAATCGGGTAAAAAAAAATTGCGATATACAGTGGTAACTTGAGTTACGAGCTTAATTTGTTACGGAACTGAGCTCGTATGTCAATTTACTTGTAACTCATTAATGTTTTCCATAGAAATGAACTAAAAATTAAATAATTTGTTCCAAACATCTGAAAAAAACACCAAAAACAGGATATAGGATTGAAAAAACATTTGTATTTGTTCTAATTCGCCATCTATTAACAAAGTAACATATAACTAGTGGTTTAATAGTACTGAAATGTTTTAATAGTACTCAAATGTGTTTCAATAGTACTCAAATGTGTTTAAATAGTACTCAAATGTGTTTGAATAGTACTCAAATGTGTTTGAATAGTACTCAAATGTGCTTAAATAGTACTCAAATGTGTTTAAATAGTACTCAAATGTATTTAAATAGTACTTTTTGCACGACAACGCGTTCATAACAACATAAAACATGTTTTTTCTCATTTTATTCCAAAAATATGTTTTAAAAAACTCTAAAAAAATTAATAATACATAATATTAGCAGAGAGCCATCTGTACCTATCAAAAGAGCCACATGTGGCTCCTGAGCCACATGTGAATGGGTACTATAGCCCGTAGTCATCGACTTTATACATGGCAACATGCTCGTAACATAATTTTTTTTTTAATGAACTTGAATTATGATGCAAAAACACTCAAAAATAAATTTAATCCAACCTTACACTAAACTTAATGCTAATTTTCTTTGACATTTTGATACCATTCTTGGCTCTATTAGCCCCGCCTCCACCCTGACTTTCAGATGCAACCAATCAAGGGTTGTTTACTTTTGAATTCCTTTCAAAATATTCCGAAAATGATGCACACAAATGTCCTCACAATAGTATAACGCACAAACAAAAAGTAGTATATACTCCTCTCGTATTAGCCAACAAGCTCCGCCCTTCGCACTGACTAACAGGAACAAAAAAAACACTGAAAAAACAACAAAACTCTGGACTTTGCTTGGCAAATGGCATCTTAACGCAAAAGGCCATGGCTTATTAGCTGAACTGGGCGACCGCCTCTCAATGAGCTCGTCTCGCCAAAACACGTCCGAGATAATTGCCGAGCTGAGACGGTTATTTTTTCCCGTTTTTTTTTTATTCACTTGACACTCGTCAAGAAAGCCACTTTTTTTTGCATATTTGGTGGCAAAAATATTTTTCCAGACTTGTTTCAATCCACTAAGATGAAAAGAGTGAGAGCTTTCATTAATTGGGGAGTCCTACACTTCCTGTTATTTCAACATAGCTCTCAATAGGAGGGTTGCCCCGTTATTTGCCCGACCAAAAATGGTATTGGCAAATGGCGTCTATAATATAGGACTAAAATATAGATTTTACAAAGTTATTTTTGAACAGAAAATAGAAAAAAATGGACAATTGTTGATTTGAAAAGGGGAAAATAGGGAAATTTAAAAATAATGTTTATTTGAGCTTTTTTTAAAATATATTTTTAGACTAAATAAAATGATTTTTGAACTAAAAACAGAAAAAAAATGTTTAAAAATGACATTTTTTGTTTAAAAGGCGGGTGGAATCAGGAAATTCAATAAGAATGTTTGTTTTAGCTTTTTTATATATATTTTTTTTAGATTTCACAAAATTATTTTTTAACTAAAAACAGACAAAATTGGTTAAAAAATTACAATTATTGATTTAAACGGGGGAAAACAGGAAATTTAATAACAATGTATATTTTAGCTTTTTTTTAATATATTTTTTTATTTTACATAATGATTTTTTAAACTAAAAACACAGAAAATATGGATAAAAAAATGACAATTATTGATTTAAAAGGGGGAAAATCAGGAAATTTAATATACATCTATACTTTTCAATTTAATTTTATCCTAAAACAGAAAGTCAGCACTCATGTTTTACTTTTTTGGGCCAAACAAAATGATGTGGCGAGCCAGATTTGGCCCCCGGGCCGCCACTTTGACACCTATGGGGGTTGCCCCATGATTTGCCCGACCAAAAATGGCATTGGCAAATGGCGTTCACGCAACAAAGGAACGTTGTAACAATTAATCACGGGGCCAACGGCGGTAATTACGTTCATTAAGTGGCGAGCGTTGGGAACAATTAGCTGGCGTCGGCGAGGGGTTGTCGCCGCATATGCCGTAATAAGTCACCCGCCGCCATTTGACACGGTCTAATGACTGGAAAGCGCGCGATATGGCGTACTCGGGACGGTCATGTGATCCGCGAGACGTTTAAAGGCCTGGTCTGTTAATATCTTTCATTTCCTCGGCAGACTTCATTTCCTGGAGACCCTGGCGTTAATCTAACCAATGGCGGACACAACATGGCGGTGGGAAGAGGGGGAGGGGCGTAACACTTGTTTGATAATTGATAAGGACGTTTTCCCAGTAAGAAATTATGTCCATTGACAGTGTTAGCATTTAGCTTGTTTTAGTTTTGTATTGGGATTGCATTGTCATTATCTATGTTGACTACTTTATTATTTCTGACTTATTTATTTATTATTATGAATCTGTTTGTTTGTTGTTTAATAGTACTCATGTGTTTAATTGTGACCGGACGTTTCGTCCCCTCGGACGTTTCGTCCCCTCGGACGTTTCGTCCCCTCGGACGTTTCGTCCCCTCGGACGTTTCGTCCCCTCGGACGTTTCGTCCCCTCGGACGTTTCGTCCCCTCGGACGTTTCGTCCCCTCGGACGTTTCGTCCCCTCGGACGTTTCGTCCCCTCGGACGTTTCGTCCCCTCGGGCGTTTCGTCCCCTCGGGCGTTTCGTCCCCTCGGACGTTTCGTCCCCTCGGACGTTTCGTCCCCTCGGACGTTTCGTCCCCTCGGACGTTTCGTCCCCTCGGACGTTTCGTCCCCTCGGACGTTTCGTCCCCTCGGACGTTTCGTCCTCTCGGACAAATATTTTAGAGATAATAATTAGATTTTTTTTATAAATGGATTAAAAGGACTGGATTAAAATCCCTGAATATTCAGTTTTTTAATAGATTTAAAACAATATTTATTCGAGTTATTTTTATATATTTTTTTGATTTTACAAAATAATTTTTGATCTAAAAACTGAAAAAATGATTAAAAAATGACAATTATTGATTTAAATGGGTGAAAATCAGGAAATGTAATATACATCCATACGCTCAAGATTTACTTTCCCGGGCCACACAAAATGATGCGGCGGGCCACATTTGCCCCAGGAGCCACCACTTTATCACATGTGCCCAACAGGCAGAACAACATGGCGGGCTGGATCGAACTCCCACTCGAACCACCCATTTTGCCACCCCCGTTCTATTCCCTCCAGTACACAAACACAGGTTATCGTCCAAAAGAACACAAACATAACCACACACCCACCCACACACACATGTAGCGACCCACGAAGCCGCTGAGCGATAGCTTCGGCACCACGTCCGATCGCTCACGTTGACAAACGGCGTCTGACAGGCCGACTTGAGAGAAAACCGCCCCCCTACCCTACCCTACCCTACCCACCCAAAACACCTAAGCTGTGAGGTGGGACGTAACAGTACCAGTTCCTTCATCTTATTTTCCCCCGGTTGTGTCCGACTTTTCTAGCTCGCTACTTTCCTCGTCAGAAATGTCTCCGCCCGAAGACGTCCCTCTCGGGGAGTGATAGATTCCCCCTCTGTTCATTTATCCTGGAAGCGGAGGACAACGGAGGGTGCCGTGCGATCCATCTCGGCGGCGATGACGGCGGGAGCGAGCGCCACGTCCCTGATCACGGGGCCTATCAATCTCACTCATAAGATCGCCGCTGTTGTCAGGAAGCCAGAAAGAAAAGCGCCTGGCTAACTTCCTTCCTACTGTACACTACGTAGTTCACTTCCTTCCTAGGAAGGGAGAGGGCGCTAGATCTTATTCCGAGCTTTCTGTTCGAAAATATTCAGCAATGAATGACATTTTTCCATATATAAGGCGCACTGTATTATAGGGCGCACTGTCTATTTAGGAGAAAAATTAAGACTTTTAAGTGCGCCTTCTAGTGGTGAAATTCGGTAATTGCTATTGACTTCCAGGTATGAAGCACTCACTACTTTACAGTCACCTCTAGAGCCAGCCATTGTTGATGTTTTGGATTTTTTGGGCAGTGGGGGAGGAGCTATATGATGCAAGATTTTGTAAACTAAGATGGCTGATCTGCATATTTAACAGTATTGAGTATTCAATTCAGGCGTTTGTGTTTTTTTTTAATATCCGACAGTGGTGGTTTTTCGTTTTTGGTTTTCTGTTTTTTTTCCATATATAAGGCGCACTGTATTATAAGGCGCACTGTCTATTTTGGAGAAAATTAAAGACTTTTAAGTGCGCCTTATAGTCGTGAAAATACGGTACAACTCCGGCACCACCAATACAAGGTCCCCTCAACTTCAGGTGTCCATTTTGTATAAAAAAAAAAAAAAAAAAAACATGAATACACCACTATAGCAGGCCTCATTGTGCTTGGATTATGTAGGACGAGCACGTCGCCTGCTAATCCGCTTGTGGGAGGGGGCTGCACGCTTACGAATTATTGCATTTTGGTGAGGACGGTGAGGATGAGGAGGAGCACGGGAAATGATGAAGAAGAGGAGAAGAAGAAGAAGAGGAGGAGGAGGAGGAGGAAGGGCCCTGGGCTGTGATTATGAAATGGTCTGTCACAGATTAAGGCTACTGGGATGCAGAGGAAGAGATGAGCCAGAGCCTCCCACGGACACACACACAAAAAGTGCGCACATATATACAGCACACTAGCGGATACACGCACGGCATGACGGCGTACGGCGAGTCGGGCCGCTTTCACTTGAGCTTACCTGAGGTTATACATGCCTCGCATCCATCCCGGCGCGAGGAAAATCCCAGAAAGTGTGAAAACAAACACGCCGCAAATAGGCTCGCCATTGAGGAGAACGCCGCCTGAGGAAAAGGAAAAGAAAAATAAGGGGGGGGGGGGGGGGGGGGGGGTTGGCAGTGACTAAAATGAGACCTGTGTGGTGGCTATTGTCTCTTTGGGTTTTTTGACTGATAAAGAACCCACGCTGTTTATTTGTTTCTCCTTAGAGAGCAGAGATACCTCGAGATGTTTGTGTTTAGGTTTTTTTGTGGGTTTTTTTGGAGGGAAAAGGAGGGAAACATGCTTTGGGGGGGGATAAAAAACGGACCTGTCGAGATTGGACAATGGCGGCCCTTATTAATGATTGGAATTTCCCTCTTAGCAAGTCATGATAACCTGGCAAACTTGCATGGGGTGCACGTCAAAGTCTAAAATTGTAAACTTTTGTACTTTTGCACTAAATTTGAGATGAGGTGTTTGTTACTGTCTGTGTACATTGCTTGTTGAGGGGCTATATTTATATAGTGGTGCTTTGACATAAGAGTGCCTTGACATATGAGCAGAGTAAAATTTTGGGAAAGTTTTGTCTGGAGATACGAGTGAAATTTTGGGGGAAGTGGTGATCTTGAGATATGAGTAAAATTTGGGGGAAATGGTTGTCTTGAGATATGAGTAAGATTTGGGGGAAATTGTTATCTTGAGATATGAGTAAGATTTTGGGAAAATGGTTATCTTGAGATACGAGTAAATTTTGGGGGAAATTGTTATCTTGAGATACGAGTAAGAGTTTGGGGAAATACTTATCTTGAGATACGGGTAAAAATTTGGGAAAATAGTTATCTTGAGATAAGAGACAAATTTGGGGAAAATAATAATCTTGAGATACAAGTCAAATTTGGGGAAAAGTTATCTTGAGATAAGAGACGAATTTGGGGAAAATAGTTATCTTGAGATACAAGTCAAATTTGGGGAAAATTGTTATCTTGAGATACGAGTAGAATTTGGGGAAAATTGTTATCTTGAGATACGAGTAAGATTTGGGGGAAATTTTTATCTTGAGATACGAGTAAAATTTTGGGAAAAAGTTGCCTTGAGAAATGAGACAAATTTTGGGGGAAAAGTTGCCTTGAGAAATGAGACAAATTTTGGGGGAAAAGTTGCCTTGAGATACGAGACAAATTTTGAGTTACAAGCAACTCCCTTGTGTAATGTTTCTATGAGCACTGGGCGGAGCCTTTTTAAAACCTGGGAGAAGAAAGGCATCAAAATTTAAAACAAAATTAGAATTAAGTTTAGTGTAAAGTTAAATTAATCTTATTTTTGAGTGTATATGCATTGTAATCCAAGTTAAATTTAATTAGTTAATGTTATGTTACAAGCGCGTTGCCATGCATAAAGTACATTTATTTACAGTTTGAATCCAGTGTTGCCATTAAGAGTCCATTTTGTATCTTTGGACTTGTCAAATTTTAATGTTTTGTGTAAAAAAAATCTGTCTCCTTTAAGTGATTTGAGTGAGGCACAATTCAAAATGAACGTTTCAAAGCAAAAGCTCATAAAAGAAGAGTGGATGATGACACGGCTTGTTGTCGGGGAGAAAAAGAAAAAAGACATTGAAATGATAGTGTAGCTAAGCAAATTTAGCGCATCCTCATTTTGACAGTCGACGTTCTATTTTAGAAATTCTAAAAGATGTTAAAATAATTGTTGAGAAAGACAAATCAGTCAAGCTGCTGCATTTTCTTCCCATTGAGATGTAAATACTTTGTTTTGTTTTTTGCCAGTCCAAAAAAATAAATAAAGACGCATAAATTATCACGTCAAGCTAAATTGCTAATGACAGTGTGCCTACTTTTAGACATTTTACGGGACAACTGATGTAAAAGGCATTTTTATTTGCCTCGACAACTTAGCCCAGGGGTGGGCAAACTACGGCCCGCGGGCCACATCCGACCCGCTGGGCCTTTTAATCCGGCCCGCCGGATTGTACTTTATACATTTTTCTTTACTTTGTACTTTATAAATTTTTCTTTACTTTGTACTTTATACTTTTTACTTTACTTTGTACTTTATACTTTTTACTTTACTTTGTACTTTATACTTTACTTTGTACTTTATACTTTACTTTGTACTTTATACTTTACTTTGTACTTTATACTTTACTTTGTACTTTATACTTTTTACTTTGTACTTTATACTTTTTACTTTGCTTTGTACTTTCTACTTTTTACTTTGCTTTGTACTTTCTACTTTTTACTTTGCTTTGTACTTTATACTTAATACTTTACTTTGTACTTTATACTTTACCTTGTACTTTATACTTTATACTTTACTTTGTACGTTATACTTTACTTTGTACGATATACTTTACTTTGTACGTAATACTTTGCTTTGTACTTTATACTTTGCTTTGTACTTTATACTTTGCTTTGTACTTTATACTTTGCTTTGTACTTTATATTTTGCTTTGTACTTTATACTTTGCTTTGTATTTTATACTTTGCTTTGTATTTTATACTTTGCTTTGTACTTTATGCTTTGGTTTGTACTTTATACTTTACTTTGTACTGTATAATTTACTTTGTACGTTACACTTTACTTTGTACTTTACACTTTACTTTGTACTTTACACTTTACTTTGTACTTTATACTTTACTTTGTACTTTACACATTACTTTTCCTTACACTTTATTTTGTACTTTAAACTTTACTTTGTACTTCATACATTTTACTTCGTACTTCATACATTTTACTTTGTACTTTATACATTTTAGTTTGTACTTTATACATTTTACTTTGTCCTAAAATAATTTGCTTTTATTAATAAATTATCAAAAATTACTCATTTTTGTCCCCCGATTTAGTCACGAAAATCGGCGGCTTTTACGCGGGTCAGCCGTGCACATAACAAACGCCGTAAATTTGTGCAGTGGCGCATCTAGCCACTTGGGATCACATTGGCGCTAACGTCGCCCCCCCCCAAAAAAACCCTCAATCAAAACCCTCCCTGACACCCGCATATACTCGAACACGCGTCTTCCCGCACTCTGACACGGCTGAAAAAACCCGTCCTCCGCCGACACTTCATAACCTGCCACGCGTGGCCTTGACACGCGCACCAAAAGCAACGAGGTGTAAAGCCCCGCCCCTATCCGCCCTGACAGACGCCATCCACCAATCAAATTAGAAGCGATCAAAACACGCCATTCATAGTCAAACCGGGCAGGAGGGAAGAGGCGGAGGCTTGGCTCCGACACCCTGACCTTGGGAGCAATTAGCATGACCGGGATGCGAGAGGCAGATGCGAAAGAAAGATGGAGACGGACGGTCTGTTAGTTGTTCTCGTTAGTCATTCAGGAAGTCATACTATGATACGGCAGTAAAATAAAATATCGGAAATAATAACAAAGAATAAAAATGCCACTTTAAGAATGCCAATTTTTTTTTAAAAAGATGTTTTTTAGACGTTATAGTTTTCTGATTCTTTTGGGGATTTTGGTGCTAGTTCATTTGCGAGACCGGACGTTTGGTCGCCGGACGTTTGGTCGCCGGACGTTTGGTCGCCGGACGTTTGGTCGCCGGACGTTTGGTCGCCGGACGTTTGGTCGCCGGACGTTTGGTCGCCGGTCTTTTTGGTCCAAGTACTGTTGAATATTTAAGTACGGTTTAATATCTAAGTACTGTTTAATCTAAATACTATTTCATATCTAAGTACTGTTTCATATCTAAGTACTGTTTCTTATCGAAGTAATGTTTCATATCTAAGTACTGTTTAATAGCTAAGTACTGTTTAATATATAAGTACTGTTTAATATCTAAGTACTGTTTAACATCCAAGTACAGTTCAATATCCAAGTACAGTTCAATATCCAAGTACTGTTTAATATTCAAGTACTGTTTAATATTCAAGTACTGTTTAATATTCAAGTACTGTTTAATATTCAAGTACAGTTTAATATCCAAGTACAGTTTAATATCTGAGTAATGTTTAATATCTAAGCAATGTTTAATATCCAAGTACTGTTTAATATCCAAGTACAGTTTGATATCCAAGTACTGTTTAATATCCAAGTACTGTTTAATAGTTAAGTACTGTTTAATATCTAAGTACTGTTTAATATCTAAGTACTGTTTAATATCTAAGTACTGTTTAATATCGAAGTACTGTTTAATATCTAAGTACTTTTCGATATCAAAGTACTGTTTAATATCTCAACAGTAGATATTAAACTCTTGAGAGCTGTTTTCAACAGTACTTACTCTCTGTCACCATTTAACTGGGGACCAATCGTCCGGGCGACCAAATGTCCGGGCGACCAAACGTCCTTTGCGACCAAACGTCCCAGCGACCAAACCTCCCAGGCGACCAAACGTCCGAGTACCCTTGGATTTTTTTTCATACTAGAAACCTTGACCATGAAAGTTTAGGTTTTTTTAGGTAATATAGGACAGATATTTGTTTCTTGGTAAGAGTTTCTTTAGACGTTACATGCGACCATTTTTATATTAAAGCTTGACTTTGGTTGATGAATAAAAGAGCGATCCAGCGCCACGTCGATAACGACATTGAAGTGTTTTCCAGTACACACATGTCTCTGCCGCTTGTACGTGTTCATTAATTAGGCGGTCGTTGATCAAAACCCCTGGCGTGGTCCGTCAATACCTTCCGTCTTGGGCGCAGCCAGAGAAGCATTGACTGGTTCTGGTAATTAAAAGTACAGCCGGAACACGCGCTGTGTTGACATAATGGCACAATAGCGCTGTTCTTGTCTTTTTGGGGATAGTCAATCAGCTTGTTAACCAATTGGGGATGGACTCTCCATCACAATGGAGGTTTAAAAAATAATTATAATAAATAAGATCCAGCAAAATGAAGGTCAACTGCAACTTTGTGTATTTTAACATAAAAACATTGGTTTTTATTGGTGAAATACAATATTTTCTGGACTATAAATCAAGTTTTTTTCCAGTTTGCCTGCAATGGTTAAACAAATGCGACTTATCTATGTTTTTTTATCTATTTTTTTTTTTTACTATTAATACAAGTCATATGATTTACTAAAGGTTTCTAAAAACTTTTTCTATAAACAGATACCTAGTTAGTCAGTTTTCTATGTTTTTATTAAGTTTTTTTTATTTTACTCTGATTATAACAGACTTATATGATTTATTTTAGGTTATAGTTATCTATAAAACATTTTCTATTCACAGATACATATTTACCCAGTAGTTCTCAATAGTATCAAATTTACTTTAACGTGTATTTCTAATCAAATAAAAAAATGCCACTCACCCCCCAAAAAATGCGACTTATCTATGTTTTTATTTTTTAACTGTTATTACTATGACTATAACACACTTATTATTTACTTTAGGTTATAGTTACCTAACCACATTTTTTTCATTAACATGCCTATTTACCAAGTTGTTCTCAATTGTATTATTATTACTTTAAGTATTCGTAACAAAAAAAAATTGCCACCAACCGAAAAAAATGCGATTTATACTCCAGTGAAGCGCATAAATATGTTTTTTTCCACTTTTATCGTGTATTCTGAAGCAGTTATAACTAAAGTAACCAAAATATCCAGTACTTCTTACAAATACTAATTAATTGCCAATCACATTGTGTCATTTCATCAAACCACCGTAATGTTGTCCTCAAAATACGAAAAATCCCATAAAAAATAAATTTCCCACGTTTTGTTTAATTGCTGTTAATATATACTTTGTAATAATAATATTAATGTTATGACAAAGAACATGATTAAAAAAACAATAATTTGTATACTTTTACCCATAAAAAAAAAAAATTAAACGAAAACGAACTCTAAAATGTAATAATATTTTTTAATTTTATAGACTTTAACGTAGTACTCTATAAAGGATACACTTAAAAAGGCGTCCAATCATTTGGATTTTTTGCACGCAATGAGACAAAACTCCCAAAAACAACACCAAAAAAAATTCCAAAAACTAAATAAAAGTAATTTTTCAACAATCCCATTAAAACAAAAAAATCCCATAATTTTTCCCACGTTTCTAGCCGCCTCCCACCCACTAAACAACCACCCAAGGAGCTCTTAACACGTCCCCTTTATTTGTTCAACAATGTTCCGACGCAAAACAACCCGCGTCTCGACGGCAAAAGCCATGCTTTCATGACGCTAAGTACATTAGCATGAGTCATCCGCGTACTTATTGTTCCCTTCCCATTCCGTCTTTGTCTGTCCGTTACAATGGGATATTCCTAATGGGAGGATAGCGAACGCGGGTATTACCATTCTCCGCCATTGTTCTACTGAGCCTTTTCTTACCGCCGTACGTACCACGTCGGGCCCGCCATTCGCCCGCTTAGCGACGTGATTACCGCCGGATGTGTTCAAAAGACAAATGGAAAACAAATACAATCAACGGCCCCGTCTTATTAAGCGGGTTGTCTTATCCCCGTTACCCCAACCGCCTCGACGCTAAGCTAACACGCTAATACGCTGACGGTGTGGGAGCGTGTATGCGCAGTGCTGATTGGACGGTTGTGACTAGAATGTAAAGAAAGGTTAGCATAAGTATACAAAATAATATCGGATGGCAATTAGATTACGTTGGTGGAGTAAAGTTGGATGGGGGCGGGATTTGTATGGAAGAAAGGGGGTGTTGAATTAGTGTGGGTTTTTTGGGGGTGTTGGGCCAAGATTAAAATTGGAAAAGTGGAGTATTTGGTAACCACGGAGGTTGTTTTTGTGGAAAATATGGTAATCTAAGGAAAATATTGTGGTAATCTGCTGGAAAATATTGTAATGTAAGGAAAATATGGTAATATGAGGAAAATATCATGGTAATCTAAGGAAAATATCATGGTAATCTAAGGAAAATATCATGGTAATCTAAGGAAAATATCATGGTAATCTCAGAAAAATATGGTAATCTCAGGGAAATATCATGGTAATCTAGGGAAAATATCATGGTAATCTGGAAAAAAATAGGGTAAATTGGGGGAAATATCATGGTAATTTAATGAAAATACCACGGTAATCTAAAGAAAATATGGTAATCTAACTAAAGACTAGGTAATCTAAGGAAAACATTGTGGTAATCTAGGGAAAATATCATGGTAATCTGGGAAAAATATGGTAATCTGGGGGAAATATCATGGTAATTTAATGAGAATACCATGGTAATCTAAAGAAAATATGGTAATCTAACTAAAGACTAGGTAATCTAAGGAAAACATTTTGGTAATCTAGGGAAAATATCATGGTAATCTGGGAAAAATATGGTCATCTGGGGGAAATATCATGGTAATTTAATGAAAATACCATGGTAATCTAATGAAAATATGGGAATCTAACTAAAGACTAGGTAATCTAAGGAAAATATTATGGTAATTTAAGGGTGGTGAACAATTTTGACAAAAATGCTTTTTTGGAGGTGTGTGTCCAAAATTAAAACTGGAAAAGTGCAATATTTGGCAACTATTGAGTCCCAAAAAATGTTATGGCCCTTTTTGTGGAAAATATCAGGGTTATCCGAGGGTGAATCTAAACTTAATATTTCTTTTTAGGGTGTGTCAGTCCAAAATTAAAACTGGAAAAGTGCAATATCTGGCAACTATTGAGTCCCGAAAAATATTATGGCCCTTTTCGTAGAAAATATCAGGGTAATCCAAAGGTCAGCCTTAATTTAATATTGCTTTTTTGGGTGTCAGTCCAAAATGAAAACTGGAAAAGTGCAATATCTGGCAACCATTGAGTCCCGAAAATCTTTATCCACCTATGTGGACTTCACATGTTCTTCCTGGCCCTTCATGAGTTTTCCCCGGGTACTCCAATCTCACCCACATTCCCAAAAAACATACATAAGCTAACTAGACACTCTAAAACTGCTCCTAGCTACAAGTAATTGTTTTTTTTTGTCATTCTGCCTTGTGATTGGCTTCCCACTGCTTCAGACTGTCTGGAATAGGCTCCAGCACCCCCTGCGACCCTTCCAACCACCAAACTGGTTCTTTCCAAGAATTTTATCAGTAGTTTCAACTCATTTGTATTTTGATTTTTGATTTTTTTTCGTCCGGGGAGTACGCCGGTCGTCTTGAGGCTGGCGGTGGGGTGTGGGGGGGGGTGGGGGGGATACGAGGGGGTTACGTAAACAAGCCACGGTCCAAATTAGCCTCTCAGAAAGCCCCGTGGCCTCGAGTGC
This sequence comes from Stigmatopora nigra, assembly GCF_051989575.1. Taxonomy (NCBI): domain Eukaryota; kingdom Metazoa; phylum Chordata; class Actinopteri; order Syngnathiformes; family Syngnathidae; genus Stigmatopora; species Stigmatopora nigra. The sequence continues at coordinate 14,058,670 of NC_135514.1, read as the reverse complement.
TGCCGTCCTACCCCCCAGCTACATTATTGAGCAATGCTAATGATGCGGCCCGTGCTCATTTACTCGCTCTTCCACGCCATTTCTTCGCCATTTTTATTTTTTTTGGACCGACTCTCAAGGTTTTTGGTAAACAGCACTGCGCCTTTAATAAGCTTCTTTTTCACATTTGTGTGTGTGGACGTTTATACTGTACGCGGGTAACAAGATAAGCCGAACCAGCCATGTTTACTCTGGCAAATCCTCTACGAGGCCGCAACGCTCTTGTTAATTGGTCATTAAAAAGACGGCTTTGTGGGCCGCGTTACATCTTTAAACAGACTGTGAAATAATAATAACCATGATAATAATAATAATAATTAAAAAGTGTGAAGGAGCAGTGGACGGAAGGTACTTTTTTTGTAGGGAAGATGGTTGAATGAGGGGAGAAAAGTTGGGTTGGTTGGTGGGTTGGTTTAATGTCAACTTGGTTTTATGTGGGATGGAGTATTTTAGATATAATATTTAGATATTTTTTTTATTAATGGATTAAAAGAACTGGATTAAAAGACCGGAATTATCAGTTTTTTGTAGAGCTGAAACAATGTTTATTTTAGCTTTTTTTTTAAATATATTTTTAAATTTTACAAAATGATTTTTTGAACTAAAAACAAAAAAAATGATTAAAAATTACAATTATGGATTAAAACAACTGGATTAAAATCCCTGAATATCTATTTTTTATAGATCTAAAACAATGTTTATTTGAGGTTTTTTTATATATTTTTTCCAAAATATTTTTTGAATTAAAAACTGAAAAAAAATTAAAAAATTACAATTATTGATTAAAAGACTTGGATTAAAATCCCTGAATATTTAGTTTTTATAGATCTAAAACAATGTTTATTTGGTTTTTTTTCCATATTTTTACATTTTGCAAAATGATTTTTTAACTAAAAACCACAGAAAAAAATGGATTAAAAAATGACAAAAATTCATTTTAATTTGATCCTAAAACTGAAAATCGACACTTTCCCGGGCCACACAAAATGATCCAGCGGCCCAGATTTGGCCCCCAGGCCACTACTTTGACACACAATATAACATGCAAACTCCACACTGTCAGGACCATCCCTGGTATCAAACCCTCGACCCCAGAACCATGAGCCCAACACACCAACCACTCAATATCACTAAACGTTTGAATCTCCCACCACATGCTAAAACTAACAAATATTCTTTTATGACTTAAAACAAGACACTATATTAAACTTTCCCCCAAAAAGTATCGGAATGGGCGGGGCAAAATTACTAACATTAATAAACCCATTCCAAAACACATAAATATAAACAACAGGTGTCAAAGCACCACACATCCCAAACACAGCAATGATTCAGTTATTCTCATTTATTGAACGAGACCAAAAAAAAGGGCGACGACCCCCTTCCCCCTACACAGGGGGAGCTCACCCCCGAAATCTCAACCTATTGTGTCTTTCGCACTAAAATAGCAGCAGTTTGCGCCAAATCCATGCTTCTCCTTGACACGGCTACCCCAACACACACCCGCACTCATTGTTGGGGTATCAATTTGAGCAGTCAATAATGGGGCGCCGGAGCGTGACGGCGCAGACATGACCCAGACTCCCCGCATGGATAAAGAAGGCCAGATCGCCACCCTTGGCGACCTCTCTCCGTCTCTCTCTCTCTCTCGGCACCCCTCATCTGTTTGGGTGTCGACCCCCCCCCCCCTTTCACCCTTGACCCCGCCCCCTAAAAATCCCAGTCTACCCAAAAAGCTCCCATTGTTTCCACGGCGACCCCGCCTCTTTGTCTCAAGTGGGGCGGACCCATGTAAAGATAGGGGGATGAGTTTTTAGAATTGTATTTAATAATTGGAAATATTAAAATAATAAAAATATTGGGGTGCTGTTTTTGGTGGTTTTTGTGATTTTAAATGAGAAGTCAGAATTGATCTTTAGTGATGGTAATAGATCCAATACAAAGATTTTGATCGCTCTTTTAAATTGAAAATGTAGCATTAGCTTAGCAATCGAAAAAGATGATTTAATGATGTTTAGGGATTATTTTTTGTAGAATAATCGTGTAAAAAAAAATTCTAGATTTTTCAAGCGTCCACTTCTGTATAACTGGTCATTTACTTGAAAAAATCATTAATTTTCTTGCTAAATTCTCTTATTTTGGTTGATTTTGAAGTTGTTATTGATTCAAATTCATTAAAAAAAACTCTTTTTGGAACTATGATACTTTTTTAAGTTCAATATATTTAACACATTAGAACACTAAGAAAAAAGTGACTTAATACTATTAAAGCTCCCCAAAAATGTATTTTTCGTTGTCATGGACATTTGTTTTCCATCAAAAATAAAACAAATACCATTGAACCATTACATTAAATATTTGTGTACATCATCCATCTTGTTTTGTTTACACAAATCATTCCATTTTAAATCTGCCATACTTTAAAAGTCCCTTTTTGTTTAAACCACGTTGACTTTTATGTTTAAGTGAGACAAACATACGTTTGATATCAATAAATATGAATATCAAAAAGCTATTTGACCTATGAAAGAAAAAAGCTGCGCAGTTTCGGGAAGGAAAGAAAAAAAGAAGAAATAAAAGACGACGGATTTCAATGACTAGCTAGGTTTTGGCTGCCATCTTCAGGCTCAAGTGGGTATTACACTCTAGAGGCAAAGCGTTTAAGAGAACAAGCCCTCGGGCTAAAACATGGTGATTGTTCCTTTATGAAAATGAAACATATTCAACGTTAATCTATTCTCATTTCATTCAATGATTTGAACAAGACGTTACAAATGATGAGGGGGTCCCAAAAGGGTCCGGAAATTAGGTATTAATTGAAAAGTAGTAGGGTAAAAGATGAGAAAATAGCGACAAGTATACGGATTTTTAGCAGTATTTTTGGGGGATAAAAAAGTGAGGAATTGGGATGATATTTTGCGTTTTTTTATTTTTTTGTGCATTTTTGAGCATTAAAAATGGGTCGTGTTTGATTGAAAAATGGGAATTCAATGTTTTATGGTTTTTAAGAGATTTATAAGGAGAGTTGACGTTATTTGGGCAAAAAATATATATATAACATTTTAAAAAATTGATGTTTACTGTGATTGGTCTTCATCGTTTATGATTGAAATTTTGTACAAATTTAATGCAGGTGAGGGAAATCAATGTTTTTATGAAATAAAAAAATAATTGAATAATTTTTGGGGAATTTTTTTTAATTCCATTATATTTTTACCCAGAAAAGGGCTATTTAAAGAGGAATTTTATTCAACCAAAATGATTGATTTGAATGATTAATTATTCTAAGTCAGTTTAAAATTGCAGATGAAAAAAATAAGTTAAATTAAATATTTTTAAAAAACGGAGAAAATGACCTATTTTAACATGCATAAAAATGTAAATAATATTTTGGTTTAATTGCTGATATAATATACTATGTAATAATAATATTATGTTATGTAATGAATAGTATAAAAAACAATAATTTGTATACTTTTACTCATAAATACATTTTTAAACTAAAATGTAACAACTATGAACTAATAAAAAAAATGGAAATATGATTCCAATAACATTTTTTAATTTTATAGAATTTAACGTAGTACTCTATAAAGGATAAACTTATAAAAGCGTCCAATCATTTGGATTTTTTGAGCTATTTGCTTTGTCCCAAAACGGAATGGACGCAATGAGACAAAACTCCCAAAAACAACACCCAAAAAAAACAAAAAAAATAAATAAAAGTCATTTTTCCCTTATGAATCTCCCTCAAAACCCTCAAAATACTCAACACCATAAAACAAACGCATAAAAACCCCCATTGTGGTTCGCAAAACCATCTCTCAACGACAAGTGGGTTGCCAGGTAAGCGAGCCGTGGCCGCCTTTCCCAATGGCTAAGTCGTAAGGCAAACAAAAAAAGCGCCTACTCCAAATGAGCCTTCCCCAGCGCCCCTCCAGGGAGGCGGCGGTATTAAATAAGATCTACCTTTGGCGCATTAGCGGAATTCAATATGTGCGACGTAATTATGCTGCTCAATAAGCCACTGGAGGAGGATATTCCATTTACACGCTCGGTAGCGGCTCGGGCTGCCGCTGTTTTATGTTCACGCCGTGGCAGTCGCCGTGCCGCCCGATTATTCTAAACACGCGTCTGGTGAAAGCTGGGGACAATATGTAATCGTTCGGGGGAGTACTACGTTTTTGTCGTTGTTGGGTATTAGCTTGAAAATAGGCTTGTTTTTATTCCAAAAAGGGAGCAGAGTAGTAGTTTCTCATTTCGGGTCGCAAAGGTATAATCGAATGGGATGTATTTTTGGATTATATGTATATTGTATTTTCTTGTCTCCGCGTATATGATGTAAGCTTGAAATTGCGTTAAAATCGATGATTTTTTTTAATTTCTCGAGTATAAGCCGCCCCTTGATTCGCAGTTTTTTACAGTAATATTCATGGTTTTAATAGGGAGTACAAATGTGTTATGTAGAAGGGAAAATCTTGAGAAAAATCATATATTAGCATATTAGCTGCCTCCGCGTATTAGCCTGTAACCTTAAAATTGCGTTAAAATCAATGATTTTTTTTCAATTTCTCGAGTATAAGCCGCCCCCTGATTCGCAAATTTTACTGTACAGTACAAATGTATTATGTTCAAGATAAAATCTTAAGAAAAAATATATTAGCATATTAGCCGCCTCCACGTATAAGCCGTACTGTTAAATTACGTTAAAATTGATGAATCTTTTTAATTTCCCTCGTATAAGCCGCCCCTTGATTCGCAATTTTTACTGTCATATTCATGGTTTTAATAGGAGTACAAATATGTTATGTTAAAGATAAAATCTTATATAAATAATATAATATAAAATCTTATAAATAATAATATAAAATCATATATATATAATATAATGTAAAATTTTAAATAAAAAATGTAAAATAAAATCTTATATAAATTATATAAAATCCTATATAAATAATATAATATAAACTCTTATATAAATAATATAATATAAAATATATTTTAAAAAAATAGTTGTGCCTGCCATTGCTCGCTCAGGGTGCCGTCATCTTACCTCGGGATGACAAACTAGACTGCTATGAACACATTTCCTTGATGTACTGCTCACATAACTTCCTTTTTCAATTAAACTTCCTTATAATATTGACCCTAAAAAACTTAGACAGTATCTCAGAAATACCTCGTTTAATGATTTTTACTGAAGATATTCCCTTCAAAGTAACACATTTGTACTCCCTATTAAGACCATGAATATGACGGTAAAAATTGCGAACCAGGGGGCGGCTTATATGAGAGAAATTGATAAAAAAAATCGATTTTAACACAATTTCAAGAGTACAGCTTATAGGCCAGAAAATACGATATATGTATAGTCCGAAAATACATCCAATTCATTTTATTTTGTCACCTTGCAGTTTTTCTGTCTAATTTATGCGCATATAAGCCATACCCTCAATTCAGTCCCCATTTTTTAACAACAAATACGGCTTATATGTGAAAAAAATACAGTAATCAACAAAAAAACTAGTTAATTAACTCATTAACCAGTCATAAAAAACTACTATTCTCTCCAATTACACTAAAAATCGAAATATGTTCAGAAAAATACACTTTAATCATCTTTAAAGTGCATTTTAACAAGGCTGAAATATGAAAGCAAACAAGAAAAATGTATTTGGGGGTCTTTTTCGGGGGGCGTATACTTTTCAAGATGTCCCACTTGCTAGAAAAAGATTCCCTTAATAATACATTAGAGTACTTGCTTATTATTTACTGTTTACAAGCCGCAACTCGGGTTCGAACGGGGCGACCGTCAAGACACCGGACTGACAAATAAAAGATGTCTGGGGGTCAGGTGGTGGGGGGTCGAGGGGGGGTGGGGTTGTACTACACGAACCCCGAGGTTGTCAAAAAGCAAGAGCGTGCCAGGGTGGGATTTGGGTGGGTAGGCGCGTGGATATTAATATTAATGAGGTTGGCTAAGTAAGCGGCCCCCATAGTGGTGGTCCCAGCCTTAATCGCCCACTTTATTCTGCTTTTTAAAGCGGACCCTTGTCCAAATATAGTCAGGTTAGCGTCTGGGTATAGCGTGCTGCATGATAAGGGGGTGCTTAATTCCGTTTTTTTCTTCAAATCGTGGACGAGAGGGTCTATTTTGAGAATTCTCTGTCCGCCATTTTGTCAATTTTTTGATTTATGATGATTTAAATGTAGAATTACTTCAAGGAATTGTAAGGATTTATGGGAAATCGGGATTAAAACGTGAAAAACAGTTTGGGATGGAGATTTCCGGAAGAAATTGCGACCAATCAGGACAGGGATGCTAACTAATCGCCGGCCAATCACAATGAAGGATGTCTGATAAGAAAGTTTGTTTTGTTAGTTCATTTTCTGAAGTGTTTAATCCTCACTAAAGTCACAGGGGGTGCTGGAGCCTATCCCAAGTTGATTTCAGGCCAGCCAATCACGGGGCACAAGAAGATAAACAACCAATCACTTGTAGCTAGGGACAATTTAGCATATTATTAGCCTAGCATGCATGTTTTGCGGATGTGGGAGGAACTTGAAGAAAACCCACACAAGCCTTGGGGGGAAATATGCAAAATTTCACCTAGGATCAAACCCTCGACCTCAAAACCATGAGTCCAACACGCTATACACAACAGCCTGCCAGACAGATGACAGAATCTCTTAAAGTGACAATCATAAACAATTTAGCATCCAATTAGCCTAGCATACATGTTTAAGGGATGTAGGAAGAAAACAGAGTACCCCAAAAAAACCCACGCAACTAGACCAGGAGAGGGCAAACTTTTAGGCCCGGGGGCCATATTGACTTAAAAAAATGTGACAGATGGGGCGAGGTCAGCACAAGATATGATACATATAAAAAAGTGCATCCGTTAAAAGTACATATGAAACATAAACTGAAAAAAAGGACTCAAGTATTAACATACTCATCACTCATCATTCAAGTCAAAAGTATTAAGTACAAAGTCAAGTAAAAATGTATTAAGAAATATTAAAATGTCATTTAAAAAAAGATAGAAGGGCTATAAAACACAAAAAACAAATAAGAGTGGACACAGCTACTGCCACTGGCTTCCGCATGACACCGCCATCTTGGGTAAACAAAACAAATAAATAAATAAATAAAAATTTAAAAAATAAAATGGAAAACGTCAGTGGGCCGGATTAAAAAGCCTAATGGGCCATATGTAGCCCGCGGGCCGTAGTTTGCCCATGTCTATCCACTTGACGGCACTAAACATCAACAAAAATTCAATTTGCGTGTTAACAACGCTTAAAAAAGCAAATTAGCAAAAAAACTAGAAATTTTTCAGCAGACATTTCCACGTCAAAACACTAACAAAGTCAAAAAACTATCTTTAAAATCATCTTTAAAAACCTTCTCTACCCATCCAATTGAAACCAAATCATGCTAGCACACCATGCTAACCACATTTCCCATATATTCCTCATATCAAAAGTATTTTTAAACCCCGATAAAAGCCACGTCACGACAACATACTCTCTAGCGGTCGACTTTGGAGAGCCAATCAGCTCCCAGGACGGTTTCTTCAGAGAAAAAAAGGTAGGCGAACAACGTCGGGAAGAAAAAAAACAAAACAACAACAAAAACAAGCGCATTTTCAAAGGCGGAAAAAACGAGGGGACTTCAAATGCAGCTATTTGTTTGGGGCCTGTTGTCGCGGGAATAAACGCCGCCGCCGCCATTGCCTGATTAGAATTCCTTTCAAGTTTCCTCTCTCCATATTCCCTGACCCCGAGGGGGGCGGGGCACCAGCGGAAAACGGGGATGGCGAGGAACGGCGTGTTCCGATTTGATGGGAAGTCGCAACTATGGCAAAATTGTGGAAACGCCACTCCTACGTGTCCGTCACCTCGCTGCATCACCCTCTTAGGGATGCCATGTTTGTTTTTTTTTTACCCGGTAGAGATGGTGGTGGTGGTGGTGGGGGGGGGGGGGGGGGGGGGGGTTGGGAAATGGGCTGGTATAAGCACCTGGTGTGTTCTTTACTGATGGGGTGATTGTTATGTTTTAGAAGGGGGAGGGGTTGTCAATAAGTGGTGGATGGTTGGGAGTTGGAATTATGAAAAATTATATATATATATATGAATATAAATAAATGAAGTAATTTGGAGGGGGGTTGTGAGTTTGATTTATTTTAAGAGTTAAGTTTAGCATTTCAAGTCGCAAAATTGTAAAAAGGAAGAATATTAGAGATGAAAAGAAAAGAATACGTTTTTATAATTATAAGAATATTTTTTTAGAAATTATAATAAGAATATTTTGTAGAAATTATAAGAATATTTGGGAAAAATTATAAGATTATTTGGTAGAAATTATGATAAGAATATTTGGTATAAATTATCAAAAGAATATTTTGTAGAAATTATAATAAGAATATTTTGTAGAAATTATAAGAATATTTGGGAAAAATTATAAGAATATTTGGTAGAAATTATGATAAGAATATTTGGTAGAAATTATCAAAAGAATATTTTTTGAAATTATAATAAGAATATTTTGTAGAAATTATAAGAATATTTGGGAAAAATTATAAGAATATTTGGTAGAAATTATGATAAGAATATTTGGTAGAAATTATCAAAAGAATATTTTTTGAAATTATAATAAGAATATTTTCTTAGAAATTATAATAAGATTTCTTTTGAAATTATCAAAAGAATATTTTTTAGAAATTATCAAAAGAATATTTTTTAGAAATTATCAAAAGAATATTTTTTTGAAATTATCAAAAGAATATTTTGTGGAAATTATAAGAATATAGACATAAGAATATTTTTTTAGAAATTATAATAAGAATATTTTTTGGGAAATTATAATAAGAATACTTTTTAGAAATTATAATTATAAGAATATTTTTAGAAATTATAATGAGAATATTATGATAATTATATAATTATTTGTAATTTGAGTCCTTAAACTCATTCACTGTACTGTTTATGGCACAAATTGAATACACATTACTAGAAAAAATACGTTACAAATACGACAATACATCTAATTTAAATTAATAAAGGCAAAAAACTGGTTTAGAAGCCAACATCTCACAAAATTTTACTTAAAAAAGTCATTGGATGTCTAGCATTGTCAATGGCGGCCAAGAAGTTAAATGCTATCAAAAATAAAATTAAAAAAATACATTTGTTATTAGCATTTATAGCCTGAATCTCATTATTCATTTAATTTTATCTTTATTAACCTGTTATTAATACATAAATATCTGCATCTCAAGTAAAAAAAATCCTTATATGGGACAAATTGTAAAATTCAACGATTTTAAGTCAATTTTAAGAATGCGGCTTATACTCGAGTAAATACAATATATTACCCTACTTCCATATTACCATGACTCAGCAATTTTGCATTAATGATATGCCAGCCTATTACAAATCCACATAGCGGGATTCCACCTGTTGTGGGGTCCACTTAGCGAACCTGGCACTGAGGGGGCGGGGCTTAACTCCATGCCCGATGACTTTTATTCCATTTTTTGATTATTTCTTTCGCTCAGAATAAAAAAAAAAACTGCTCACAGTTTGAGCCAGGTCACTTTGGCGAGTTGGGCACAGCGGGCGCCAGACTGCCTTTGGAGAGGGACGCCAAAAGGCCCGTCACGGACCGCCGCTCACCTGACGGGGGCCCCGGGGCCTGCCAGACGGAGCGGGAAGGTTGGCACTCACTGGGAGGGGCAATCACTGGTCCTATGCATTTTCTATGGAGGGAGGGGGTAGTACACGGACTATAAAGTGCAGTTTTTGGGGATAAAATTGATAAATTCAATCGGCGACTATGGGATTATGTTTTGATGATTGCTTAAAAAAATGGATTTAGGAGGAGGAGGAATTGAAGGGAATAGAATAGGGTGTCTCAGCATGATGGGGGGTGGCGGAGGGGCGGCAGTTCTCACAGAGTCACTCAGGCGTGTCCAGCAAAGGTTCACTAGAATACACTCAAAGACATGTGTGCAGCTAAAATAAACGTAAAACACTGTTTTCTTCAAAGATGTGGTAGGTGGGCTGGATGTGGTCCGCTCGGGTGCTGTTTCGCAAACCTTTTTTGGTGCTGAGGCACCCTTTTTGTATTGAAAAAATAACTAATTTAAATTGATGTCCCCTAATTTGACAAGAAAGTCCAAGTTTTATCAAGAGGAATCAAATAAATCCGCCAAATTAGGCCAAAATAAACATTTAACACCAATCTAAAATCTGTGGAGGTGAACAAATTCTAGTTCAAGTAAAAATAAGTACCGTATTTTCACGACTATAAGGCGCACCGCATTATAAGGCGCACCCTCAATGAATGACATTTTTTTCCATATATAAGGCGCACTGTATTATAAGGTGCACTGTATTATAAGGCGCACTGTATTAGAAGGCGCACTGTCTATTTTGGAGAAAATGTAAGACTTTTAAGTGCGCCTTATAGTGATGAAAATACGGTAATTGCTATTGACTTCCAGGTATGAAGCACTCACTACATCACAGTCACCTCTAGAGCCAGCCATTGTTGATGTTTTGGATTTTTTTGTATCAAATCTTGCAGTGGGGGAGGAGTTATATGATGGAAGATTTTGTAAACTTCTTCCATCTTACAGAAATCTCCTTAATATTACATTTTATCAAGAAGAATAAAAAAAATCCCTCAAATCTTCCAACATAAAAAATTCACACCAATCTAAAATCTGTGGAAATGAACAAATTCCACTTCAAGTGACATAAAAATAAGTCATATAATGTTTTCAATCACATAATCACATAACTTTTACTCCCAATCTAACTTCAATCTCCTTAACAATCATTCATTTTGAGCCAAAATGGCGTCGGAATTGGATCCAAATCCACAACAGTGTAAACATGGCACCAAACTTTGCAATTAAAAAGTAAATGAATCAATGTTTGTAAATGTTTGTAAGCACATATGTGTGTATTTGTGTGTTTTGAAAGAGGGAGGGGTGTGTGTGGGGGGTGGTCCTCGGGGGGCCGTCCTAATGAGCTTTCCGTGCGCATTCCTAATAAGTGCGCGGCGCCGTGGGCGCCCACGGCGCTGTCATCCCGGGCCCGGGCTGACCTTGCTCAGCTGCCGGGTTGCGTCGTTTGCTATATTTATGGCAGCCGCACCGTCACCTCGCCGTGTGTTTTTGTGTGGGTGTGTGTTTGTGGGTGTGTGTGGGTGTGTGTGTGTGTGTGTGTGTGTTTCCACCGGGGGAGGGGGGGGGGGGCGGCAGGGGAAGCAAATAGTGTGTATATCAGCATAATGAATCAAGTGGCGGGGAAAAGAGAGAGGTGGGGGGGGGGGATGGAGAAGAAAACCATTATCCCACTGCTGTGTTTCTACCTCCCTCCTGGCGACTCACCCCCATGGTGTATATCCCGCATTTTCCTTTCCCCATTTTTTTTGTGGGTTGCTTTCCCTTTGCATTTATCCCGTTTCTAAAACGTCTTTTAGTTACCATGCAAAATGGACACAATAAAAGGTCATGTGATTTGAATGGAGGTGTATAAACTTGATGGGAGATGTATGTGATGATATTTGAGAGGGGGGTGGATAATGGATTTGTATGATTGGGGGTTAAATTGATTGGATGTGTGTGTGGTGGTTGGACCTTTGGGTTTAAAAGGGAGGGAGTGGTGGTTTAGTTTTGGAAGAATGGAAGGTTTTGAGTGTGCAAAACTGACGCGTGTTATTTTTCCATGGAAATTTCTGAAGACAAAACATTGCTTTTTTTCTGTAGTTTTGATACACTATGTTTTAGTATTAGTAGTAGTATTGGTGGTGGTGGGAGTAGTAGCAGTAGCGGTGGTAGTGGTAGTAGCGGGAGTAGTAGTAGCGGTGGTAGTAGTAGTGGTAGTAGTAGCGGTAGTAGTGGTAGTAGTAGTAGTAGTAGTGATAGTAGTGGCGATAGTAGTAGTAGTAGTAGTGGCGGTAGTAGTAGCGGCGGTAGTAGTAGTAGCGGTAGTAGTAGTAGCGGTAATACTAGTAGCAGTAGCGGTAGCAGTAGTAGCAGTAGCGGTAGTAGCAGTAGTAGTCGTAGTAGCGGTAGTAATCGTAGTAGTGGTAATAGCGGTAGTAGTAGTAGTAGTAGTAGTAGTAGTGGTAGTAGTAGCGGTAGTAGTAGTAGCGGTAGTAGTAGTAGCGGTAGTAGTAGTAGCAGTAGTAGTAGCAGTAGTAGCAGTAGTAGTAGTAGCAGTAGTAGTAGTAGCAGTAGTAGCAGTAGTAGTAGTAGCAGTAGTAGTAGTAGCAGTAGTAGTAGTAGCAGTAGTAGTAGCAGTAGTAGTAGTAGCAGTAGTAGTAGTAGCGGTAGTAGTAGTGGTAGTAGTAGCGGTAGTGGTAGTAGTAGTGGTAGTGGTAGTAGTAGCGGTAGTAGTAGTAGTAGCAGTAGTAGTAGTAGCAGTAGTAGTAGTAGCAGTAGTAGTAGTAGCAGTAGTAGTAGTAGCAGTAGTAGTAGTAGCAGTAGTAGTAGTAGCAGTAGTAGTAGTAGCAGTAGTAGTAGTAGCAGTAGTAGTAGTAGCAGTAGTAGTAGTAGCAGTAGTAGTAGTAGCAGTAGTAGTAGTAGCAGTAGTAGTAGTAGCAGTAGTAGTAGTAGCAGTAGTAGTAGTAGCAGTAGTAGTAGTAGTAGCAGTAGTAGTAGTAGCAGTAGTAGCAGTAGTAGTAGTAGCAGTAGTAGTAGTAGCAGTAGTAGCGGTAGTAGTAGTAGTAGAGCAGCCTTAAAACTTGATATTCAACTATTATATAACTTAACTACTAAATTGAAAAACTAATAGGGGTTGTGAACTGCAGATGCAAATTAAAGAGTGCCATTACATATGGGAAAAAAATAAACATATTTTGAAGTTAAGCAAGTATAGATTAAGTGGATTTTAACGGAAATTTCTACTAAAGCCATTCCTACCTGACACTAACAGACAGACTAACACACACACACACACACACACACACAAAGCGTCTGGTTATGCAAAACTCCCATTTGCAAGGTTCAGGAAGAGAAACACGCTGTGAATACTCATCCAAGTCTAACGGTGGGTGGGTGGGTGGGAGGTGTATGCGTACCCCAACAACCTCTTGGCTAAAGTGGGGGGGGGGGGGGGCTTTGCTTCAATGGCGTGTTGCAACACACACACACACACACGTGACCAAAAAGACGCAAATTTAGATGATAAGCACTAGTGGTGTTGGTGGTTTAAGGGTGGGTGGGCACTGTGGGGATTTTTGCGTGACCAAAAGTAAAGTTTTAATTCGTTCCTGGGGGACGCTGCTTACTCATCCGGCTCCCGCCCCGAGGTCCCGCTTCCTGTGAAATCTATTCAAATCACATCTCTCCTCCGCCTTTTTATTGCACGCCGCACATTTTGCCGCTACGCCGCCACAAAGCGACAAACCGCAGGACCGGCGAGCGGGTGTCGCTCATCGTTTGAGGAGTGGGCGCTTTAAAAGGATTAAGGGGAAAATGACTTCCAAAAGTCAGGAGGTTTACACCATATATGTGGGTGGGGATGGGAGGGTTTTGATAGTGGAGCAAGAGTTGGGTTTCTTCTATGTGTTTAATGAATGGGGATTTGGATTTGGGTTTCAAGTTGGGATAGAAGTTTGAGGGCTTTGGGTTGGGGGGGTGAGCAAGGGTTGAGTTTCTCCTAGCTGTTAAATGAATGGGGATTTGGATTTGGGTTTCAAGTTGGGATGGAAGTTTGAGGGCTTTGGGTTGGGAGGTGAGCAAGGGATGAGTTTCTCCTACCTGTTAAATGAATGGGGATTTGGATTTGGGTTTCAAATTTGGAGTGAATATGCAGTTTTGAAGTAGGTTTAGTATTATTACAGTTGAGGGAAATGGACAAATAAGGGTTTTATTTAAAATTTGAGCTTTTAAGAAAGTCCAGAAGTTTGTTTAGGGAAGTTAAAGCTGAACATTTTGGTTCGGGCATCATGATTTTCAGTTGTTGGCTTCAATTTTAGCTTTACGGAAAATGTTTGGTAATTAAGTTAAGTGTCTTGAAGTCAAGTTTTAAGATAAGGTGGGGTTTTGGATTTAGGTTTTTGAGGCAAGTTTAGAGGATTGAGGTTTCACGTTTTTGATTAAAAGTATTTTTAGAATTTTTTTTTTAAGTCATTTTTAAGGCTTTCAAGAAACACTTCAGGTTTCCATGTAGATTTGTGGCTTTAAAAGGTTAAACTTTCAAGTTAGAGTTCAGGTGAAATGTACAGATCTGAATTCAGATTACAAACTCAGTTCAGTTTTGTTCCACTTTAGTTCCCAAACACACGTTTCCCCCCTCAAATTTCCAGTTTCAAGGTTGCCAGATCAAAATTGAATTCAACTCCCAGTAAAAAAAAAAATGAAACTTTCAAGCTACAATTCCCCATCAAATTATCAATCAAACCTCCAATCAAATCCCTTCAAAAATCAAACCATCCTCCCTCACCCCCCTACAAATCCCACTCCAACCCTCCCACAAAAGCCCCGCCCCTCAAACTCAACCTACCAATCTCTCGCATCATGTCACTCTGCCATCAAACACGGGTTTGATGACGCATTATTACAACCGCAAACCCATTCCCACACACCCCCACACCCTTTTCTCCACTAACATACCCACACACCCATCCACACACAATGTCCCTCTAACCCTGCATTCCCAATAAAACCAGTGATGAGCGCGTGGCGGCATAATTAGTTTATTCAGACGTATGAAGCAGGCGGGACGGGCGGAATTTGTTATTATTCCGCTGCCGGCACGTCACGTACACACCCACATAACGTCGACGGCATGGAAAGAAGGAGAAACGCCACTTGATGGAGCTGTAATGTTCCTTAATATTTTCATTTTGATGTCATTTGTGGCCCCGCTTTTTTAAATATCCGCTCTGTAATAATGTTTAATTTCAAGGGTCAGTCTGCCAAGGAGTATATTAAAGCTGATAAAACTCATTTTCCGCGGGCCCAATATCGCGCCCAGATCAGGTTAGGAGGCCAGACTCTCTGAATATTTCATCTTTTATCACTACGATAATGGGGAGATGACAGAGGCGCATTATTACAATGAGGGAATTGCTCATTTCTCCAAAATGGGGGGGTGGAGAGGAAGGGATGGCGATGGCGAGGATGGCCGGCCCGTGCCAGGGGCTTCGCCGCCGCCACCGAGCCGGTGAAAGCAATTCCACGCAGGTGGCGGGCGAGTAAAGACGAGAGACGGAAAAGAAAGAGAGAGAGAGAGAGTAACTTTCTCGAAGCTGCTCACTTATTTGATTGTCGTGAATAATAAATGTGAAGGGTTTGCATGGGTGGAGGTGAGCAAGTATGTGGTTTCTTTTTTGTATCAGTTTGTGTGGAAGGAGTGTTAAGGAGTGATTGCATAGATTATTATTATTAGAGATGTCTATGGTTGGAATTGATTGGGAATTGGGAGGGGTGGGTCATTTTTTTTTTTAGAGGATTGGAAGAGATTTTTTTGGTTTTGTTTTGGTTGATTTTTTTTTTGTCATTTTCATGGGGATTGGGTAATTTTTTTTTTAATGTAATGGCCTGATCGCGTGATTTTAAAAAGATTGAAATTGAGGATAAAAGGTTGTTTTTTGGTTGAATTGGATAGGTCTAAAATTTTAGGTGATTTTAGTGGGAATCGAGTAAAAAGATTTTTGTTTTTTAAATGCTTTGGTTTCATTTTTTTACCGAAATTGGATTGGAATTTATCGGAAATAGAGCCCGATCATCATTTTTAGAGGATCAGAATCGTAAAAATGTTGGGTTATTTTATTATATTCTTTAAAATGCATTGATTTAGATTTTTAAGGTATTAACTAAGTTTTTACCCAACCAGAAATCAGATCGGAATTTATCAGAATTTTTTTACTTCATTTTCAGAGTATCACAATTGGCCATAAAATATGTCATTTTTTTGTTTTGTTTTAAGTGCATTAATTTATATTTTTAAGTATATTCCTGATCACAAATCCGATCAAAATTTATCGTAAAAATGCTACGTTGAAATCACCCTATCTTTTGTAGGATTAAAATATAGTTTATATCTAATTTTCTTCAAAAAAAGTGTGCAAAAAACCTTCAGATTATACTTTTCCCCCAACTTAATAAATAATAATAATTCTCAAAACCAAGCTACTCAATCTCAGGTACAAAAATATGCAATCTTGCCCTACTACAAACCCTAACATTTTTAACCAATCAAAAAGTTTCACCTTTCAATTATCTTGGAGCAAAACAACTTAAATTTTTACCCATTTTCTTCAATTACCACCTAATTATCCCCTAATAATCTCCATTACCGCCACAAAATATTTTCAATACCTCAGTTTTATGGCTCTAAGTTCCAATGATAGAATTTCTATGGGGGTCCCACCCCAAATTAACCTTTTTAATTGAGGCATTAGGCCGAAACAAAGAGGCCGAGATTCCTCGGTAAGCTTCGGCACCCCCGCCCCCGAAGGCATGGGAAGCTTAATAAATGGAAGCAATCAAAGGCGGTTCTGGAGACCACCTGTGTCTCACACGGGTCAGAAGCATTAGACCTCACATTAGAGCGGCGTGATGGACGCAAGAGCCACTCCCGTCGCCACGGTAATGAGGATAATAAGGAGTGTGATGGCATATTTCGAGGCTGGGGAAAGAAGGGGAGTGGATTCAGAGATGACGTTCATGTGGGATAGAAAGCCCGTAGAACAATAATGTTGGTCTTTTTTATGGGTTTTTTTTTTTTTTATGTGGGCGGGACTGTGACCGGACGTTTGGTGGGCCGGACGTTTGGTGGCCGGGACGTTTGGTGGCCCGTACGTTTGGTAACAGAGAGTTTACTGTTGAAATTAGCTCTTAAAATTATATTCATGAGAGAGAGTTTAATATTTAAGTACTGTTGAATCGAAGTACTGTTTAATATCTAAGTACTGTTTGATGTCCAAGTACTGTTTAATGTCCATGTACTGTTTGATATCCAAGTACTGTTTGATATCCAAGTACTGTTTGATATCCAAGTACTGTTTGATATCCAAGTACTGTTTGATATCCAAGTACTGTTTGATATCAAAGTACTGTTCAATATCTAAATATACTGTTTAATATCTAAGTAAGTTTAATATCTAAGTACTGTTTAATATCCAAGTACTGTTTAATATCTAAGTACTGTTTAATATCGAAGTACTGTTGAAAACAGTAGATATTAGATATTAAACTAATGAATATAATTTTGAGAGCCGATTTCAACAGTACTTCAATATTATACAGGACTGATTTTTTCACTAAAAACTGAAAAAAAAAAATTAAAAAATTACAATTATTGATTTAAAAGAGGGGAAAAATGCAGAAATTTAATATACATCTATACTCTACATTTTAATTTGATCCTAAAACAGAAAGTCGGCACTCATTTACTTTCCAGGGCCGCACAAAATGATGCGGCGGGCCAGATTTGGCCCCTGGGCCGCCACTTTGACACCAGTGCCCTAAAACCCTTAAAACCGTATGCTAGAACGTCTAATCCAGGGGTGTCCAAACTTTTTGCAAAGAGGGCCAGATTTGGTAAGGTGAAAATGTGTGCGGGCCGACTTTTAGCCTGACATTCTTTGAACCATTAACATTAAATGCAAATTAACTTTTTGGGATTTTTTTTAATTACAAATGGCATACTTTTACATTTTTTTTACATTTAGGTTTTTACCGAAATCACAAACCACAAAAAAATAAGAAAACTATCAAGGATATCTAAGTTCATGTGAAACATCACATATTATTCACTATTATATGCTCACTGTAGGAACAGTGCTGAAAACAAAACAATGATCACTGCATATTCAAACTGTGATTTTGACCATCACAAAAAAAATAATGAACTGAGATTTAAGAATTTATTCAACTCAGAGGACTTAACAAATATCTTGCCTGCACTAATGTGAAGGGTGATACTGGGATCTTTACTGCAGTATGTAGTCCAGGTCTTCTTTGCACGCTAACGAGAAAAAGTCAAACTCAGTTCCTTTTGCCTCTAACTGTCTCTTAATATCTAATGAAACGTCTTCAATTCTCCGTGCCACAGTATTACGAGCCAGGCAAATATTGGCAAACTCTTGCTTCTTCGCGGGACAAATTTTCTCAACCATTTTCATTACACAGTCTTTAATAAATTCACCGTCACTGAAAGGTTTGCAGTGCTTTGCAATTAGCGTTGCCACTTCGTAGCTTGCCTTTGTGGCATTTTCATTTGACTCACGGGCTCTTGTGAAAAAGCTTTGCTGTGCCGTTAAAACAGCTTCCAGTTGCTTCACTTTTTCACCGCGTTCGTTCCCAGTTAGCTTGTCGTAGCTAGCATGTTTCGTCTGGTAGTGCCTCTTAATGTTGAATTCCTTGAAAACAGCCACAGTCTCTTGGCAAATTAGGCAGACACAGTTGTTTCGTATTTCAGTGAAAAAATACTCAAATTTCCACTTCTCCTGGATGCGGCGGCCCTCCCGGTCAACTTTCCTTTTTTTGTTTACATGTTAGAAATGGGCTGGGCTGAAACAATGACGCAAGGGTCACGGCGGCCAGAGTGCGGCCACAGGGCTACTGCCATCTTCTGGTGAAGTGAAAAATAGCTTTTTGTACACATTTATTTTATACTGTGGTCAACAGTGCTGGCGGGCCGTGTATTATTGATTTCATGATAGAGGCCGTGGGCCGGTCAAAATTTGTCCTCGGGCCTTATTTGGCCCGCGGGCCGGACTTTGGACATGCCTGGTCTAATCGAAAGTATTGAAGTACAATTTCACCAAAAGAGAAGACAAAATATACAGTACTGATCTTCAGAGACGAAATAGCTTGTGAGTAATATCAAAGCCACACCCCCCCCCCCCCCCAAAAAAAAAATTGCTAGACCGTTTAGGGGTACCCCCGCAGAGGTAAACGAGAATGGATGAGTACCCCAAAAGGGTAAGGGGGGTCACTATTGGACATTGCAACATGGGGAGGTAAGGGGGCGGAGTCAATTTCATCAGAAGACCAAAGCACATCAAATAGAGCGTCAAGAAGGGGGCGGGGCTTTTGTGGGTACCAGACTGGGGCACCTCGGGGGACTTTTGAGCCATGCTCCACGTCTCGTGCTACCAACCGTTGTTCCCTCATTTGATTGCGAGTCATGAATAATGCATGGACACAATGAGGAAGAAGGGAGGGGGCGGAGGGTGGAGAGTACGCGGGGGCGCCGCTGCCACAGTACCTAAACCTTAAAGGGGCCTCGCCACAGTGGGAGTCATTACCCGTGAAGAGCCACGTTGATGAGCAAATATGTCGTCAACAAAAACACAAGGATGTGAAATTCCTCGAATGGTTCAAACGCTAGGCTGCTTGGCTCCGCCCACTTGTCTTTTCGTACCATTGGGTCGCTGTTTTGTTGTTGTTTTCATCTTTTCGCGATTCAAAAGCGGGAAATAGTCAACATCGTTTTGGTTGTTTGTTTGTTTTTGTGGTTGGAGGAAGTTTAGCGCTTATTTCCCATGAAAATACATTCATTTTTTTCGATGATAATAACTTTTCAGATATTGTATGAACTATTGCTGTGGTTCACAATTCTAAATTATTAAGTTTAATATGGTAATACTTGATTTTCAAAGCTAAATTGTATAATATAAGGGTTTTTATTATGAGCCAATCACGAGTTCTTGTTCCATTTCCACTTACCGTATTTTCACGACTATAAGGCGCACTTTAAAGTCTTAAATGTTCTCCAAAATAGACAGTGCGCCTTATAATACAGTGCGCCTTATATATGGAAAAAAAACAGAAAACCAAAAAGGAAAAACCACCACTGTCGGATATTAAAAAAACACAAACGCCTGAACTGAATACTCAATACTGTTAAATATGCAGATGCCATCTTAGTTTACAACATCTACCATCATATAGCTCCTCCCTCACTGCAAGATTTTATACAAAAAAATCCAAAAACATCAACAATGGCTGGCTCTAGAGGTGACTGTATAGTAGTGAGTGCTTCATACCTTGAAATCAATAGCAATTACCGTATTTTCACCACTATAAGGCGCACTTAAAAGTCTTAAATTTTCTCCAAAACAGACAGTGCGCCTTATAATACAGTGCGCCTTATATATGGAAAAAATGTCATTCATTGAGGGTGCGCCTTATAATGCGGTGCGCCTTATAGTCGTGAAAATACGGTAGTTTTTGTTGTTGTATATTGGCATTATGCTAGCAGGGTTGAAAAACATGAATTATTTTTGAATTTCAAAAGATAATTTCACCATGCCTTCATTCCAACTCACCACACGATAAACACCACCATTCTCAACTTCACTTTCCCATTTACCCACATCCCCCCACCCCTACCTTCCCTCACAACCCCAATTTCCACCACACACTAGCCAACCATTCCACAAATAATGATTTCCCCCTGTAAAACTCCAAAACCTGCCCCCCTTGATCCTTCATTTTAAAAAAAACATCATTTAATTCTACCTAGCGATACCCAGAACCTCCCAACCAATCGCAACCCCTAAAAACCTAAAAAAACACACAAACCCCCGCACATAAACAACATTGTGCATATTATCTACCCGCGCTAGCTAGCTAGCGAAACATTATCACTCACCGGGGCTTCCCGTATTACCGGCATGACGGATGGCCCCCCGCGGGCCGGCAAGCGTCACTGCACGCTTATTACCGCCGCTCTTAAGTGGGAGTTGATTTAACTTAAATAGATTGTTTCGTAAGGGGGAGAAACCTCATAGCTGCTCTAATTGAATAATGCCTCTTCTACGTAGCTATTAAGGGGGTACTTCGGTACACAGTGTACCCCAATAATTGGCAATACCACGCGGCTAATTTGGCCTTACTCTTGCGCACCAGAGTAGCTCGCCACGTTATTGAATCATCGGCGGCGTATATTCGTACTCGACGTGGGTTAGAATTCTAATAGTTGTGGCGAGGGTATGTTAGGGAATACAAAACAAATCAGGCTATGTTTAAGTCAGGAATACTATTTTATGTACTGCAATAGTCATTTGAAAGTCCCTCTGTGTTGTTAAAATGAAAATAGGATGCTAAAATGGTTGTTTTATGGCTTTTTGCATGGCAACGCGCTCGTAACATAACATAAAGGAATTTAAATGAACTTGGATTATGATGCAGATACATTAAAAAATAAGTTGAATGGAACTTTAAACTAAACTTAATTCTAATTTAGTTTGAAATTTTGATGCTTTTCTTCTCCCGGGTTGGCTCTATTAGCCCCGCCTCCACTCTGACTTTCAGATGAAACCTATCAAGGGTTGTTTGCTTTTGTATTGCGTTGAAAATATTCAGAAAATGATGCACACAAATGTCCTCACAATACTATAACGCACAAACGAGAAGTAGTATATACTCCTCTCGTATTAGCCAACAAGCTCCGCCTTTCACACTGACTAATGGGAAAACAAAAAAACTGAAAAAAGACAATGCTCCGCCCAGTGCTCATAGAAATGTTATAAGAGGGAGTTGCGGCTGTTATTTCTCATTTTCTCATTAATATCACAAAAATATAAACATTGAAAATCGAGGTGTATTTAACACAAGCAAAGTTATGAGAAACCTCTTGTACTCATATTCCAATGTGATAGGCTGTAGTTTAAACTGTATACAGAATTATCTCACCAAAATATAACAGGTAAATTTGTCCTAAAACATGAGAAAACCACCATGAATAAAAATAAACAGGTCTTACCTTACTGGTGTCTTGTTTTGGAGTAAAATGCATCCCAGAATAATCTCTTTCAGCCTCAAATTCCAGCAAAAACTCTTGGTCAGTCGGGAAAATCTCCTTTAAGACCTAAAAAACAAGTTTTTGAACATGAAAAATCCAAAATGTTGTAACTTGAATTTCTTTCAAAACAGGCAAATGTTGTATCCTGAATATGTCATGTGTAGAGGCATTCATAAGTAGAAATAGCATTATATGTTGTTACAGTTAAGGACAAACTAATGAATTAACCCTCACTTTGTGAGGTTTGCATATTCTCCTCAGAGCTTACGTGGTTTTTCTCCGGGTATTCCGCATTTAGCATTTTTTTCTGTGTTTTTTTTCTCGTTAGTCATTGCAAATGGTGGAGCTTGTTCACTAATACAAGAGGAGTATTTACTACTTCTCGTTTGTGCCAGTAGCTGTGTCCACTCTTATGTTTTTTGTGTTTTACCTCTTTTTTTTAAATGACATTTTAATATTTCTTAATACATTCCTTTTTACTTTATTTGTACTTTATACTTCTTACTTTAATGATGAGTGATGAGTATGTTAATACTTTCGTCCTTTTTTTCCATTTATGTTTCATATGTACTATTAACGGATGCACTTTTTTATATGTATCGTATCTTATGCTGACCCCGCCCATCTGTCAAATTTTTGAAACCAATGAAAAGTTTACCAAAGTAGAGGTACAACTCCAAAGTCATGGTGTACTCTCTCCACCCACTACGACTTATACTCCAACAAATACGACAGTCAGCATAAGAAAATCCTAAATCCAAAACATGTGTCCAATTACTCTAACATTTATGAACCATTAAAAGCTAGTCCGGCCCCTTTTTTGTCGCCCACTTGCCCCTAAATAGCTCCGCCTTTAATGTCATCCTGGAAAAGGCCTTGTAAAACTTCGTGTATCATCATCAGCATTCACGGCGCACGATTCCCGAGTAACTCGGCCGAGTGTGACTCGACAGCTTGTGCGAAAAAGACGATGTGTATGTGGCGCTCATCAAAAAGTGGGCGCAACCATGCGTGAAAGTCAATCCAATGTGTGTGTGTGTGTTATATTTATTCATTAATGACACACCAAAGAAGAGAATATTAAAAAGAGGAAGAAAAAAATAAGAGAAGAAAGTTCCATTCAAATAAGCAGAAGCTCCCTCGAGCGCGGTAAAGTGCGATGACTTCTTTTAATTTGAAGGGGAAGCCCTCAGGGGAAATCGAACCCACCCGCGTGCAATTATGACAGTCAGCCACCGCGTGGCGTGAAGACAGCAAAGAAGAAAAAGAAGTCAATGGAGGATTACTTTTTTTTTTGTTTGTTGGATGGATTTCTTGATGGCTGTGAGACGTGCGTATGGAGATGATTACGTAATGTAAGGTGATGTAGGGGAAAGGGGGCGGGGCTTGGAGGTGGTCATTGTTTTTAGATGTTTTTTTATTGGGAGGGAGTTAAGTGGAGGTGGGTTAGGGTTAG
Organism: Stigmatopora nigra; assembly: GCF_051989575.1. Taxonomy (NCBI): domain Eukaryota; kingdom Metazoa; phylum Chordata; class Actinopteri; order Syngnathiformes; family Syngnathidae; genus Stigmatopora; species Stigmatopora nigra. Next base: position 14,035,392 of record NC_135514.1, on the reverse strand, counting down.
TATACTTGTATATATATATATATTTTGTTATATCAATACTTTAAGGGAGGAGGTAGTAAGGAGACTGAGGAGAGTATTTTCTCGCATATAAGCCGTTCCCTTAATATTGCCTTTAATTTGTTGGGTTTTATTATTTCTCGCATATAAGCCGTCTTCTTAAAATTGCTTTAAATTTGTTGAATTTTGCAATTTCTTGCATATAAATTGCCTTAAATTTGTTGAATATCAAAATTTCTCGCATTTAAATTGCCTTAAATTTGTTGAATATCTAAATTTCTCGCATTTAAATTGCATTAAATGTGTTGAATTTTAAAATTTCTCGCATATAAGCCTTCCCCTTAAAATTGCCTTAAATTTGTTGAATTTTATAATTTCTCGCATATAAGCTGTTTCCCTAATAATTGCCTTAAATACGTTAAATTTTACAATTTCTCGCATTTAAATTGTCTTAATTTTGTTAAATTTTACAATTTCTCACATTTAAATTGTCTTAAATGAGTTAAATTTTACAATATCTCACATTTAAATAGTCTTAAATTCGTTAAATTTTACAATTTCTCGCATATAAGCCGTCCCCTTAAAATTTGCCTCAAATTTGTCAAATTTTATAATTTATCGCATATAAGCTGTGCCCTTAGGGTTAGGGTTAGATTGGTCGTCGGGGGTGCTGGAGCCTATCCCAGCAAACTACAAGCACCAGACACAGATCGTCTATCAGCACACTCATGGCAGCCATCTTGTGTAGGGCTAAATGTACAAATTAAGTAGAATCAGGTTGTATTTTCTCAGTTCCAATAAGTATTAAGTATATTTTAGTCCCGTATCATTATGAATAAGAAAACTATGTACTTGGTATCCAAGAGTAACGTGACAGTAAAACTTTGACTTGTCCTTGGCTGCCTAAATAAGTGTTTTTGTCAATAAAGCTTGGCGAAAATCTCGATACGATTATAAACTCCTAAACTCATTACACTTACTCTAAAACGCCATATTGGAAACTTCAGCAAATAACATCAAAACTCCTCCCATCACACCCCCGACTATTTTCCAATACTTTCCCCCCCACATGAGAGCCAAGAAAATCCATTTATACCCCTCCATCCGATATGAAAGACCTTCCAAACTCCATCCACTGTCCACCATTTTGAAAAAATTAGTTTACAAATAGCATCCAATTTCTTTGCCTGTTCAAAAATCAAGTTGCCCTTATTTTATTCTGAAAAATTCTCTTCCATATTACACATCCCTTTATTACAGTCCCTCTAGTGGGCTTTTATATCAAAAAATAAAAGTGGGGGTGCCGGATTGGAGTGTCCGAGACTTGGTTTATATTGAGAAAGACAGACAATCGGCTACTGAGTCCCCCCACTCAGCAAATCCTTTAAGTGAGTTACCTGTCTTGTCACTTTTATTAACCCTCTTACACCCCCCCTCCCTCACTCCCTCAACCCCCCCCCCCCCAAAAGCAGCAATTTCCCCCTATCGGACCCCCCGAAGGCCAAATCAGGTGGGTTTTGCATAATGCTCCGTTTAACCTGATAGCGGTGACACGGCCAAGAACGTCAGGGATTGGACAGGATAGGACTGGACGGAGCTTTGTCCTCCCAGGGCCATTTTTTATCTACGTCTCTTGCACCCCCATATTTAACCCCGCCCCCCCCTTTAAACCTCCTAGCCCCCAAACCCTGGCGGCGGTTATTATCCGCAAGGTCGTGGTCGGCACCCGTGTTCCGCGACCTTTCGCAAATGCGGTCCCCGGTGAAGTCAAATAGCCGAGACTCCGCCCCCTTTGTCAAAGGATGGTTTAATTTTGTAATAAAGTTGATTATTAGGGGTTTATAAAGAGGAATTTTCAGGTTTTTGTTGGTATATGGCAAAGGGGGGGCAAATTTTTCAGCCCGGGGGCCATGTTGGGTTTAGAAATTTGATAGATGGGCGGAGTCAGCACAGGATATGATACAAGTAAAAAAGTGCATCCGTTAACAGTACATATGAAACATAAACAGAAAAAGTATTAACATACTCATCACTCATCTTTAAAGTAAAAAGTATAAAGTACAAAGTAAAGTAAGTAAATGAATGTATTAAGAAATATTAAAATGTCATTTAAAAAAAGATGGAGGGTCTGTAAAACACCCAAAACAAATAAAAGTGGATAGAGTCACTGCCGCTGAGTTCCGCGTGACGGCGCCATCTTGGGGAAAAAAAAATTGGACAACGTCGGCGGGCCGGATTAAAAAGCATAACGGGCCGTATGTGGCCCGCGAGCCGTAGTTTGCCAATGTTTGGGATAAATGAACGAATGTGATTGCGAACGGGAAGTGACACAACTTACTACGGTGGTTTTACGACACCCTTGTCCTAAAAAAAAGTATTTAATTTTGGGGGACCTGGTGGGTCCATCTGGGCCTTCGTGGGTTTTCTCCGGGTACTCCGGTTTTCCTCCCAGATTCCAAAAAACATGCATGATAGGCTGATTGGACACTAAATTGCCCATAGATAGGAGTTTGAGCATCAATGTTTGTTTGTCTCCTTCTGCCCTGTGATTGGTTGATTCCCAAAGGCAGCTGGGATTGGCTCCAGCACCCCCTGTGACCCTAATAAGGATAAAACTATTCAGAAAATGAGATGAGAACTAGTTCTGTACATACAAAATGCAAAAAGACCCCGTTACAGGGCCGGCCGGATCAGACCCCTCGAGCGTGCCACTTCCGGCCCACGGGCCGCACCTTTCACACCAGATTTTTTTTTTCTTCCCGAAAATGATTGCCCCTCCCATTTTGATCCTTTGATGTCAGTGCAGGCTTTTTCTCCCTCGTAAAAGGACTTACATAATTCATCTTTTGAATTTTTTTTTCAATCGATTTCCCGTCGGCTGACTTTTTATAATTTAAATGATAATTTCATCCCTCGTTAGCGCCCAGAGTCGGCGGGAACGCCGTCTTTTTATGAGCCGTTCCCCACGGAAGGCGTCCCTAAATACTCGAAGCGCGCTTCGTCACGTGTCGCCGACGCGACGTGACGTTGGACAAATTTGGTGACGAATACGCAACAATTTTGAAGGGAAACTAAGAGGCAAAAAATATGTAGAGTATTCTATAAACGCTCAATTATTTCATGGAAAATAAACTCAATACCAGGGGTGGGCAAACTTTCGGGCCCGGGGGCCACATTGACTTTAAAAATTTGACAGATGGGGCGGAGTCAGCACAAGATACGATACATATAAAAAAGTGCATCCGTTAACAGTACATATGAAACATGAATAGAAAAAATGGACTAAAGTATTAACATACTCATTACTCATCATTCAAGGAAAAAGTATTAAGTACAAAGTCAAGTCAAAAGGAATATATTAAAAAATATTAAAATGTCATTTAAAAAAGATAGAGGGGCTATAAAACAAAAAAAAAAAAACAAATAAGAGTGGGCACAGCTACTGCCACTGGCTTCCACATGATGGAGCCATCTTGGGGAAAAATCTATATACCAAATGGTCAAACTACGGCCCGCGGGCCAAATACGGCCTGTTGGGCTTTTTATTCCGGCCCGCCGACATTGTCCAAATATGTTTTTATTTTTTTTTAATAGTTAGTCAGTAACTCTGCCCCTTATTTGTTTTTCGTGTTTTACAGCCCGTCTATCTTTTTTTAAATGACATTTTAATATTTCTTAATACATTCCTTTTGACTTGACTTTGTACTTTTACTTTACTTTTACTTGTACTTTTTACTTGAGTGATGAGTATGTTAATACTTTGGTCCTTTTTTTCTGATTATGTTTCATATTTACTGTTAACGGATGCACTTTTTTACATGTATCGTATCTTGTGCTGACTCAATGTGGCCCCCAAGCCCAAAAATTTGCCCAATCCTAATATTTAGCCCCAAAATGGCAGCCAACAAGCTATTAACAAACCTTAAAATACCCCAAAAGCAACAAAAAGCCACCTGGAATTGCCTAAAAATCAGAAATAATCAACAAGGGAACAAGAAAATCCCTGAAAATGACCCAAAATGTATTTAAACTGACCTCTAAGTACTTTAAAATGACATAGAAATGAAACAAAATGGCTGTCGTGGATGCTCACATTTCAGTGTGGTTGACAGCACTATAAAAAATGTTTTAAAAAATATGTAAATGTAGAGTCAGACAGTTCAGGAGGAGAGAGGATTGGTAATGTGGCAGTTAAGTTGACCTGGTGGGTGTCCGGGGGGGGCTTGGGGTGGGATCTGTCCCATTATCATCATGACTCCACTTCGCCAGCGGGGGCAAAGGTGAGTCGGCCTGGGGGGAGCGGCGCCAGGTGAAGGCTAATGCGGGGCGCGGCCTGTCGTTAGCAATACGCCGTGACCTGCTGACCCCGAGTTCTCTCGATTTTTTGGGGGGGAAGTTTTGATTCGTTGCCAAGTAGACATGGGTATCAAAAAAAATAAGAGGAAATGGCAACTTTTTGAATTTTAATGGGTTTTTTGGAGAGTCTTTTGGGAGAAGTTGGGTGGAAAAAAAATGGAATATTTGAGGAAAGTTTTTTGGGAGGTTGGTTTGAACATGCCAGAAATTCTAAATAAAATCTGTAGGGAATAAAATCCCAAATAGTAAAATAAAGTATAAAAATATTTATATATATAATTTTGCTTTATTTTACTAACTGTTTATTATTTGAAAATATATATATATATATTTTTAGGACATTGCATTTCCAAAAAGCTAAATTAATAATTATTTATATATTATTTAGATTATTTATAGATTATTTCGATTATTTATAGATTATTTCTAGATTATTAATAGGTTATGTATAGATTATGTATAGATTATGTATAGATTGTGTATAGATTGTGTATAGATTATGTATAGATTATGTATAGATTATGTGTAGATTATGTAAAATTATGTATAGATTATGTATAGATTATGTATAGATTATGTATAGATTATGTATAGATTATGTATAGATTGTATAGATTAGGCATAGATTAGTCATAGATTAGTCATAGATTAGTCATAGATTAGGCATAGATTAGTCATAGATTAGGCATAGATTAGGCATAAATTAGGTATAAATGTATAGATTATGTAGATTATTTATAGATTTATATATTATTTGGGCACTTCTAATTTTAAAGATAATGATAATTGTATAAAGACAATAAAAGCATTTAGTTCAATTAAATTCAAAAATTAAATCTTTATTCCATTTATTTAATTTTTTTAGATTCGTCGTACTATTTTTAACGAGCCTTCGTTTGGCGAAAGTGGCAAAACTTCGGGGGTGACGGAGCAGTTTGCTTTCGCCTTTGGAATATAAGCACCCCCCCCCCCCCTTATTTTTATTTCCAGGGGGACGGGGGCAGGGCATCCTGACTTCCATTTGTCTTTAAAAAGGACCCATATGGAAAATATAAATTGGTAGCAGCGGGAAAAGGGGCGAGGCCGTCGACATTTGCGGCGGCCATCTGAATTCATGAGCTAGCCTAGCGCCGCGCCGGACTTCCTTCCTTCTTGGCCTGGAATTTTTAAAATAATTTGCACAGGAGGGGGGACAGCAAGACACTAAAGACAAGGGGGTGGACTTTGTCTTACTGGAAATAAGGAAAATAAAATGCTTTTTAAAATATATCTATATATATTTTATGTTTTATATACATTTTTAAAGGAAGAGAGTCATTTCTGACTTGGTACGTATTTTCCGGATGATAAGGCGCGCTTTGACTTAGCAGGTAAACAAGTGGAGATTTAGTTCTAGATAAGAAATGAGTTTTGATTGGGTCCTCTTGGGTCACAGGTTTCAAAGTGACGGCCCGGGGGCTAAATTTGGCCCGCCGAATCATTTTGTGTGGCCCGGGAAGGTAAATCATGAGTGGCGACTTTCTGTTTTAGGATCAAATTAAAATGGAGTATAGATGCATATTACATTTCATGATTTTTTAGTTCAAAAATAATTTTGTAAAATCTAAAAATATATTTTAAAAAAGCTAAAATAAACATTGTTTTACATCTATCAAAAAAAAAGGAATATTCAGGGATTTTTTTCAGAGTTCATTTTAAGGGGAAACGTTCATTTGAGTCACAAGAAAATTGACATACAAGCTCAGTCCCGGAACGAATTAAACTCTTATCTCAAGGTACCACTGTAAAAGATACTCAACTCTGGATTCAAAACTTGCTGATGATAAAACGATGATGGCTAATAACCAAAAAGGGGGGTAAGAGTGTCATCTTTAAAAGAAATAAAAATAGAAATAAATTAAACAAAATAAATTTAAAAAAAAATTTAAAAAAAATTAAAAAAGGAAAAAAAATAAAAATAAATTTAAAAAAATTAAAACAAATATTTTAAAAAATTAAAAAATGAATATAAAAATGGAAAGAACATTTTCCACCCCCCTTCCTCCCAAAAAAAAATTTAAAAAATTAAAAAATGAATAAAAAAATGGAGAGAACATTTTCCACCCTCCCTTCTTCACCCCGCCCCCCCTACTCTTCCCACTCCGTCGTACTCGAGTCGCGTCTCGGAGATGAAAGCGGTCCGGGGCGAGGGGCTCCCGACAAAAAAAAAAAAAAAAAAGAAGTGCCAGGCGATCACAAACAAACCTTCAGATGAATCACATCAAAGGCGGCGGCCCAATTGTTGGCCCCCTCATATCTACCAGAAATTGGCTCATTAAGGCCACAAAAAAAAGAAAAAAAATGACATTGTTTACATTAGCCTAGGCCCTGATTAGCGTCGGCCATGTTTGTTGTTGCGTCCACACCACAAAAAAAAAACCCCAAGCCCACTCCAACGGCGGCCAAACACAATTGTCCCTTTGAAGGCTTTAGAAAAGGAGCGAGAAAAGACGAATAAAAAAATAAACAAAAAAAAAGAAAAAGATACCCGGACAGCCACAATTTACGTCCTAACGCACACAATGGCGTCGTGACGCTCTTTTCTCTTTTTACTCGGCGCCTCATCAGCTCTTTAAAACTAATTAGGCCACTCGCCCAAACGCCCCGTGGCGGCGTTTGCGATGTAATTGCGCCCATAAAGCGACCAATCAGAGAGCTCGTACCTATTGTTGGCCGGCTCTCATCTAGTGGGTTTTTTTTAACATCCCGTTGTTGTTGTTGTAGTTGTTGTTTTTTAAAAGTGTGTGTTTGATCCCATGATCTTGCTGCTCCACTTCAGACTTTTGGTCTTTTTTTGTGGGTTTTGGCCCGCCAAAATAAGAGATTTTTAAAATAATGCCTTCAATGGATTAAAAGAACTGGAATAAAAGCCCTGGATATTCAGTTTTTTATGGATCTAAAACAATGTCTATTTTAGCTTTTTTAATATATTTTTTTAGATTTTACTAAATGATTTTTGAACTAAAAACACAGAAAAAACGGATTAAAAATATGACAATTATTGATTTAAAAGGGGCAAAATCAGGAAAATGTAATATACATCTATACTCTTCATTTTAATTTGATCCAAAAACAGAAAGTCAGCACTCATGATTTACTTTCTCGGGCCGCACAAAATGATGTGGCGGGCCAGATTTGGCCCCCGGGCCACCACTTTGACCCACATGGACTAACTTGGAAAAAAACACAGAAAAAAAATATTGATTTTCGGGCATAAACAGGTCATTTACAAGAATTTTTAGTGACTTTCTGATGATTTAGTGACATTTATGGGTCAATTCCTGGTAATTTTGTCACTTTTTGCTGACATCAGATTGATTTTATCTGTATTTCTAATGATTTTAACGCATTAAATGTCAACCCCCATTTATCTTTTGAGACATCCTTTTAATTTTGGGTCATAAACATGTCATTTTCAACAATTTTGCTATGACTTTCCTAATAATTTCCACAAAAACACCTCTACCATCCCTTCTATTTACAAACCAATAACCAACCTGAGAAGCCGCCTCCCCCTTTTTTTAACCATACAGCAAAAACAGAAGGATGTAGCGAGTGCGTTGCCTGTCGTGATCAAACGGCGGACTCATTAAAAGGCGCCCCGGCGTGCGATAGGTGGACATTGACGGCGCCTTCATTAACACGCCGCTGACAAAAGGTGAAGCGCACCAAAGAGGCAGCCGGCGAGGCCAGGTGTGTTCCACAGACGCCGCGCCTTTCAACATGACAGGGGGGGAGGCGGCCAACTGTGTGGGGCGAGGGGGGGGGGGGGGGTCCGAGGGGGGGGGGGGGGGGCCGTGGGGTGCTGGAGATGCGCGGCGGGCCGTCAAGGGCTGACCACCAGGGACAAATTTAGCCTCTGATGAACAACTACGTCCTACAAACTTCTGTTTCCTATTCCAGTGGGCTTGACTTGTTTATATTTGGGCCTAAAAAGTTCACTGTCTTGCCACTAGGTCGGCGACATTCTGCTGTTTTGCTATAATTGGAAAAAGTGGAATTACTGTATTTTCTTGCATATAAACCGCATTTGTGTAGAAGTCAGACACTTAAAATTGCCTTGAAATTGGTTGAATTTGACAATTTCTCGCGTATAAGCCGCAACCTGATTCATAATTTTCACCTTCATATTCGTGGTTTTAATAGGGAGTACAAATGTGTTATTTTGAAGGGAAACAACATCGAACTAAATAGCATTTTTAAGGGATAATTGCACAAAATTAAAAAAATTATTGCATAACCACATACTACTTTTGATGAATAAATACACATCCATGATCTAGACCAGGGGTGGGCAAACTTTTTGGCCCCGGGGGCCCACATTGACTTTAAAAATTTGACAGATCAGCACAGGATGCGATACATATAAAAAAGTGCATCCGTTAACAGTACATATGAAACCTAAACTGAAAATACGGACGAAAGTATTAAGATACTCATCACTCATCATTAAAGTCAAAAGTATAAAGTACAAAGTAAAAAGGAATATATTAAGAAACATTAAAATGTCATTTAAAAAAAAGATAGAGGGGCTATAAAACACACAAAAAAACAAATAAGAGTTGACATAGCTACAACCACTGGCTTCCATGACGGCGCCATCTTGGAGAAAAAAAATAAAAATGAAAAAATATTTCGACAACGTCAGCGGGCCGGATTAAAAACCCTAACGGACCAGATATGGCCCGCGGGCCGTAGTTTGCCCATCCCTAATCTCGCTTTTCCTTCAAAGAAAAGTCGAACATTCTTGTTGAAGGTCTTTCTTGGTTCTCATCTTGCCCGAGCCAATTGTATAACCCTTTTAAAACACACACTCTTACACACACACATAACGTAGATGGGCGAGTGTATGCGGTGAGTTGACAGCTGGTAACCGCGGGGCCCAGCAGGTGTAGGGGAGGGGGGGTTGTGTGTGCTCTCGGGGGGGTCCTGACTCACGGCCAGGGATGCTTGGAGGTGTGTGTTTGTGTGTAAGTGTAATAGCGGTGGGACTAGCCCGGAGTGGAGTTGACTTGAGCTCTGGTGATTGATTAGAATGGGGCTGGACGGACATGGGGCCTTGGGTCAGGAGCTTTGACTACCTACATTACGTCAATTTAACACAATAAGCTCCGCCCCCTTAAACAACTCTTCTTTGTGTTACCTTGAAATGGAAGTTGTTGAAAATAGTTTGGGAGAGGAGAGAGGGACATTTTTTTCAGTGTTTTTACAACAGACATGGGCAATTATTTTGATTTGAATTTTTGTATTCTTTTTTTAAAAGACATTTTAATATTTTCTTAATACATTCCTTTTTACTTGACTTTGTTCTTTATACACTTTACTTTAATGATGAGGGATGATGAGTATGTTAATACTTGAGTCCGTTTTTTTCTGTTTATGTTTCATATGTACTGTTAACGGATGCACTTTTTTATATGTATCCTATCTTGCGCTGATCTGTCTGTCCTAGGACCAAGGGTGTCAGACTATAATATTTTAAAAAATATATATAAATGGATTAAAAGACCTGGATTAAAATCTCTGAATATTCAGTTTTTTATAGATCTAAAACAATGTTGAAGCTTTGCAGATATATTTTTAGATTTTTTTAACTAAAAACAACGAAAAAAATGATTAAAAAAATACAATTATTGATTTAAAAGTGAGAAAATCAGGAAATTTAATCTACATCTATACTCTCCATCTGAATTTAATCCTTAAACACAAAATCAACACCCACTCATGACTTTCCCTGGCCAGCCAAAATGATGCAGCAGACCAAATTTGGCCCCCGATCCACCACTTTGACACCCCCATTTGCCAACCCTCGAAATATTCCTGCCAACTCCCAAATATTTCCCTACCTCCACCCCCGCTATACTCTATATCAGTGGTTTTCAAAGTGGGCGGTACCGCCCCCCGGGGGGCGGTGTGAACTTTCAGGGGGGCGCTGACGAATAAACAGGCGAATGGGGGGCGTTGAAATAGTGAAGGGGGCGATGGAGCAATTACAGTAAAATGTGACGTTGGTGTTTGTAGAAAGACCGGAAAAATTGATTGTCTGTAATAAAAAGTCGACAAAAAACAAGCTTTATTGAAACAAGAAACGTTGTCTGCTCGAGCGCTCACGAGCAGCGCGCATATACCGTATATCACTAATTGTCGCGAGTTTATCGTCGATGCAGGCGACTGGGGAAACCACCACCATCCAGTCAGCCGCAGAGGAGCACACAATAGCGCGCCGGCAACGCTTAACCACAGACGTATGTGCACAGCGACCGGCTTAATGCATCAGCTATCAATTTTTATGATTCGAGGTGAACTGCGCATTGGTCTATTAAAAGAAACGAAATTAGCGAATAATATCTGAGGCGCCTGTCTTCTATTTATTTAAGCTTCGTTCGTTGGAAAGGGGTAAAGAGGGGGGCGTTGGCATTTTGGCCCGGCGGTGAAGGGGGCGGTGGCCAAAAAAGTTTGAAAATCACTGCTCTATATAAACACAGTGGTCTCATTATGGCTAAAAAGCACAAAACTCCAGGGAATCTACCTCATTCCCATTAGCCCAGTTAGCTTAAGCTAATTTCCCCCATCCAATCCACAAAATCCAAAAATCCCTTACATATTATTCTCCCCTTTCCCCCCATTTACCCCCCCCCCCCCACCACCACCACCACCATAACATCATTGAACTCCAAAAAGACACTTATAAGAGGACATTTCTTCGAAAAGACAAGTGACAAATCCCCCGTTGATCGCTATCGACAATCTGCCCCCCCCCCCCCACCACAGAATAGCCCGTATCCTTAAGCCCCCGCCCCTCTTTCTAATTTCCTCCATTTTATTTATCCTTGCTTTTTTCTCTTCCCTCCCATGGTCAATTTGTCACTTTTTTTGCATAATAAAATGGTAAAATGAGCAGTCTAAGTCGAGGGAGGGGTTAAAAAATGTCGTTCGAGGGGTTGGATGGGTCGAAAATGACTGTCCACCACCACCCCCCCAAAAAAAATGGAAAAAAAACTAGCTTAAGCGCCCTCATAGCCTCCCCTCGTAGTCTCTCCAGGAGGCAGATGTCAATCACAGGATTCTCCCACAATCCCTCTGGAGCTCATTGTGCGGTGCCGCAGATGGAGGGAGAGCTGTCAATCATTGTCACTAATTATTAATTTCTGTCACTCAGCAGGACCCCGGTGACAGGATGCCGTCCGTCCCACCCTCCCCTCGCCGTGGCCCATTAGGCGAGTAGGCCCACCCTCGTTATAAAAGCCTCCGCCTCTTCTGGAGTAGTCCGGGGTCGCCTCTTGTTTCCCTCCCTCCATCCCTCCCTCCCTCCCTCATCCCGGAAGGTGACTCCCATTTGGTATGCCGACCCCGGCGCCCCAAAAAGTTCAAGCGCTCATTATGTGTCGCACGTAGCCCCGCCTCCTTCTCGCCCTCCAAAGCTACTCTGTTGGCGTCGTTGGGTCATCGGCATCCTTTTTCTCCCAGGTCCTTTTTAATTGTATGCTGCCCTCCAACCCTCTGAACCTATGCTAGGTGTGTCCAAGTGGCAGTCCGCGGGCCAAATGTGGTCCGTCGTGTTGTTTTGTGGGGTCCGGGAAAGTAAATGATGAGTGGCTTTGTGTTTTAGGATGAAATTTAAATGAAGAGTATAGATGTATATTAAATATCTTGATTTTCTCACTTTTAAATCAATAATTGTCATTTTTTAATGATTTTTTTCTGTTTTTAGTTAAAAAATAATTTTGTAAAATCTAAAAATAAATAAAAAAAACTAAAATAAACATTGTTTTAGATCTATAAAAAACTGAATATTCAGGGATTTTAATCCATTTACTAAAAAAATCTAAATATTAATTATTAGATTCTCTAAAATGGTCCAGCCCACATAAAGTATAACAACATTTTTTTTATTAAATATAGGTGTATATTAAATTACCTGATTTTTCCCCTTTTAAATCAATAACTGTCATTTTTAATTCATTTTTTCTGTGTTTTTAGTTCAAAAATCATTTTGTAAAATCTAAAAACATATTTTAAAAAAACTAAAATAAAGTGTTTTAGATCTATAAAAAAAACTGAATATTCCTATCTTTTAATCCACTTCATTTAATCCATTTATGAAAAAAAATCTAAATATTATATCTAAAATGATCCGGCCCACATAAAACCAAGTTGACATTTATGCGACTCGCGAACCAACCCGAGTCTGACACCATTGACCTAAACCTAAGCACCCCCCTTTTTAAAAAAAAAATCCACTTTTCTCCGACTCCCACGCTTGTGATGCTTTGCGTGGCGGCGTCCTGTGATGGCGGGCTAATGAGGGAAAAGCCCGAGCGGGACCCCACTGGCGCTAAGGGTTCTGATCCACCTTCACCTCATTACCAGAGGTGGCGAGTTAGAGAGGCGAGTTGGGGGTTAGGGGCGGGGCAATAGAGGAGGGAGGGCGCACTAAATCGCACTCTTTCGTGTATACAGTGGAACCTCCGGGGCTCGATTAGGGGTTCGGGGTTTAAGAGGGGAGGTGGGACGTTGGGGGAGAAATGGGGGAGGCGGACTTCTTACAATTGGGGATCAAATCCTATAATGATGGCAAAAAATGGCCGCTGAATTTTCTTGCATATATATGTATTTGTGGCTCCAAAAAATGATGACTGAATGGAGGGTACGGCTTATATGCGCATAAATTAGACTTGACATCCACGAAATGCAATAAGGCAAGACAATGTGTCCGATACGGTCATTTATTTCAAAACGGAGAAAAGATAAGTTGATAAAAACGCTTAACAAAATTAATTTTGGTCGCCCGGACGTTTGGTCGCCCCGGACGTTTGGTCGCCCCGGACGTTTGGTCGCCCCGGACGTTTGGTCACCCCGGACGTTTGGTCACCCCGGACGTTTGACAACATGACAGAGAGTTTACTGTTTTGATATCTAAGTACTGTTTAATATCGAAGTACAGTTTAATATCCAAGTACAGTTTAATATCCAAGTACAGTTTAATATCCAAGTACTGTTTAATATCTAAGTACTGTTTAATATCCAAGTACTGTTTAATATCAAAGTAGTGTTTAATATCAAAGTACTGTTTAATATCAAAGTACTGTTTAATATCAAAGTACTGTTTAATATCCAAGTACTGTTTAATATCCAAGTACTGTTTAATATCCAAGTACTGTTTAATATCCAAGTACTGTTTAATATCCAAGTACTGTTTAATATCCAAGTACTGTTTAATATCCAAGTACTGTTTAATATCAAAGTACTGTTTAATATAAAAGTACTGTTTAATATCCATGTATTGTTTAATATCTAAGTACTGTTTAATATCTAAGTATTGTTTAATATATAAGTACTGTTTAAAATCTAAGTACTGTTGAATATCCAAGTACTGTTTAATAAAGTACTGTTTAATATCCAAGTACTGTTTAATAACCAAGTACTGTTTCATATCTAAGTACTGTTTCATATCTAAGTACTGTTTAATATCTAAGTACATTTGACCGGCGACCAAACATCCGGTCACGATTTCAACTCATTTTAAAGAGTTTGGCTTATATGCGAGTAAACACACTACATTGCCAATAGAGAATCGGAACATTAAAAGCGTCGACCTAAAACTCCCCTCCAAACAACCAATCCACTTGAACTCTGCCAACCATCCATCCAGCCAACAAGCCTAAAAAGTTCCTTCCATTAGCATCGCTAGGCTATCCCCTCTAATGAGATCAGATGGTCCATCCATCCTTGGCCTCCCTCCACTGGCGCAATCGTTAGCACGGCACCAAGCCTCCCGCTATCCATTACCTCTCCTACATCCTGTCCATCTCCAATCCCGACTGTCGCTCTTCGGCACCTGTCACTTTTTTTTTCTCCGGCCCTCCGACACCCCCCCCCCCCCCCCCCAATTTCGGCATCTCCGTTTATTTTCAGTTTTTTTCTATCCTCGGTGGCCTCTTTCTCATCTCCTGTCTTTCTCTTTCCATTTACTTGTCTCTCTCTACTAGCTTTATCTAGCCATCGCTCTCATCACTCTCTTCTTTTTCCGGGTGTGTGCGTAGAAAAACCGTGCGCCCACGCACGTGTGTGCAAGCGTGTCGATGGCGGTGGCGACAGGGTTTATTGGCGTAATGCATTTATCAGTACGGCGAAGCGACTCGGGGCTTCGCCTCCTCCTTTTTTGAAGCGTTGAGTAATGAAAACGGGATCGTTTGCGACAACGCTACGAAAAGGCGCCAAAGTCCGAGAGACGCGTGCCAGAAAAAAATGGCGTTTTTAGCCGCGGAAAAAGATTAGCGAGGGATCGTTGTCGGATGACGAGTTGGCGTGGATTTTTTTTTTTGGTGAGGCAGCTATTTGTCGCTTAGCTAAATGCTTTGTTTTTTTCCCTGGAGGAAATAAGGGGAATGAAATTCATCATTTTGCGGGTCAAACTGCCAATAAGCATAAAAAGTTTAAAGAAGTGGAGTGGGGAGGTTTTGAATTTATGTTTTGGGAGAATTGGTTAGTAGGAGTAGTTTTATTTAGGTGGTATAAGGGCGAGAACGTGTAAAATTCAACTATTTTAAGGCCATTTTGAGGGTGAGGCTTATATGCGAGGTAAATAGGGTAGGTGGAGTTAACAAAGTTAGTCAGTTTGGGATCGAAATGAATAAATAAACTGAGGGAGGGGTCACAGGACTATTTTACTAGTGGACAAGTCTACTATTGGACAAGTTTACTATTGGACATTTTTACCATTGGACAATTTCACAATTGGACAATTTCACAATTGGACAATTTCACAATTGGACAATTTCACAATTGGACAATTTTACGATTGGACAATTTTACAATGGCCAATTTAATAATTGACAATATAAAATATATATTTTCTTATGTACAACATGAATATAATTTTGGGGCCAAAGAATTATTATTCAAATAGTAATAAACACAATAATTTAAGAGTTTTTTTAAATAAAAAGACAAGTCAAACATGACTACAGTAAAAAAAAAATTAAAAAATGAAAACAAACTGTAGTAAATCGAGGGGAAGGAACCAAGTATTTTACTCTACTAATTTTATTTTGTTTATTTTTTTTTATAAATCTCTGAGGATTTTGATCAAAATATTTTCTCGAATCTGTATCAAAAAGTCAAGTTCAAATAACAATTTGCATAATACATCCCATAGTTTTGACTTTAATGATGAGTGATGAGTATGTTAAAACTTTAGTCCTTTTTTTTGTTTATATTTCATATGTACTGTTAACAGATGCACTTTTTTATATGTATCATATCTTGTGCTGACCCATCTGTCAAATTTTTAAAGTCAATATGGCCCCCGGGCCCAAAAGTTTGCCCACCCTTGAGCTAACCCAACACCACTTTGATAAAGAATGAGTTTTTTTAAACTTGGATCAATAGCCCTAATCTAATTGGCTAAATCAGGACACCGAGTGGCGATCCAGCACATCCAACAAATCCAACAGAAACCTTGTTTTTTTACTCCCTCTTCTTTTTAATGGCCAGGGGTGCCTGTCTAATCCCATTTTGGTGAGTAGCGAGGGGGTCTTCAGCGGTGTTAAAACAATAGCGTCACCTCCCGTAGCCCTTCTAAACTCTGATTGGTCCTGACAGAAGAAAAAACAACAGTACTCCCGTTTGGGCCGACGTTAATCGGCGCCGACTCACGAGTTAAATCCGTTAGCGTCGGCTACGTGGGAACGCCGCTAGTACGTCTTTCCGACCCGGTCCGCGTCCCAAAAAAACTGCTGACTAATGCCACCAAAACCAAAATAGTCACCCACAATTTGTTATTCACATTAGACAAGGCGGGTGGTTACCATGACAACGAGAGGATACAAATGATGACAATAAAGTGACTCTTATGATATGTAAGTCCACAAATGCACTTTGACGTCCAAACTATTTGAATGCGGAAAAGTAGCAGTGAAATAGTTTTTAGCATTAGCATATTAGCATTAGCTACTAATACTATAATTACACAATGCTAAATTCACACAGAATTTTATTACCATTATGGATGTGGCCTCAATTTAAAATAAGTTTTGATACATAAGATGAAGTGCAAAAAGTCAAAATGGCTCTGTACCCTTCTTAAATGACTTCATTTTTAAAAAATAAATAAAATAAAGTAACATGTATACTTCCCAAAAGTATTTTATAACCAGAAAAAAGTGATTATCCATTTAACTTTGAAACTCGGTCAATTCACATGAAAGATATCATTTAAAATTCATTTTTAATGCAATTTCAAGGATAGGATTAAATGCAGTAGTGCACACAATTGATCACACAAATCATAAACATGTTTTTTTTCAAAAAAAAATGAAGGCATTTATATTCTGTACAGAAAAATGAATAAACTTTTTGGGCCGGATCGGACCCATTAGCGAACCAATCCTAGCCCGCGGGCCTTACCTTTATATTTGGGATTCATTACTAATTAAACCATAGTTTACAGTACTCTATCTAACAGATCGCCTGGAAACAAACTTTCATGGAATATTACATTATATGAAAGTGTCTTACCTTTATCAGATGATGATGATAATTCGGTTTTGCAGGTATTTCTTTAAAGAAAGTCGGGAAAGGGAAAAAATGAATATTGTGTTGTTTGCTCCGCGTTTTTAAGGAGTTGTTGGTCAAATCTGAACTTTTTATGGCCGATCTTTTGGGATCTGCACGCGCTAACAACTTAGTGACTTTCTCGTCTTTTCGTAAATTAATTACTTTGCGTTTTTAGTGTGATAATATTAAAAAAAGTTAAGTAAATGTTTGGTAGGCGTTACCCGGAAACGTGGAGGAAACGTGGCTAGTAGGTAATACTCAGCACTTGTTGTTAATTGGACCAAACCATGTATCATCCGTAGAGGGGTGTGATTTATCTTAAGACGTTGTTTAATTGTTCATTTTTGGGGGAGACCCTGAGTAAATAAAGATTTTAAAAAGGTTTCTAAAAGACATTTGTTGAAGTATCACATCTTTAAAAACATGTAGGAAATGTCATTTCCTTGAAATACTTTTTATACATTCTATAACGCCCATTTCAAAAATGATCAGTAGAATGGTCCGGAAAGAAAACGTCAGTAAACAGGAAGTCTTTTTTAATCCCCTTTAACGTTTATTATTTTATATTTTTATTTTTTAGCAGAAATCAAAAAGATGAAAAACAATAATTATTATTTTTAAATTCATGTATTAGTTTTAAAAATTATTTAAAGAGGAAAATGTAAATCAGCAAAATCTAAAGTAATTCCTTTTTTGGGGTGTAACTTTATTGATAATCCTAAATTCAAAACCAAAAATAGATCGTTCCAAAACGCTTTTATGACAAAGTTTAAAGAATCTTGTTAACAGTCACACTTGCTAGAAGCATTGTCAGCATTTTGGGTTCTTAAAACTGTCTTTTCTTTGCCTTAAAGCTTGTCATCCAGAAGGAAGTAGTAAAAAACACAGCATGACACAACATCACAACAGCTTTTAACACGAATTCCTCCTTAAACTGCAAAA